>NW_011337496.1:307358-309432 GCF_000735185.1 Notothenia coriiceps
GCTAGTGGAGTGCACGCGTCTCAAACAAGCCTAGTTTGTTTACAAAATTGCGACGCAACTTGGTGGGCGGTACCCTGGAAAGAAATCTCTGCGTGTGAAATACAAAGTGTGGCGTGTGAGCGTGTGAATGGAGTGAAATGCGTGTGTCTAACTTGAGAGCTCTGTAGGCAGGAGTGCATAGTTCAGTAGGCAGTCTTTACAGTTGAAATGAAACATGTTGTACAATGAATGAACCAGCTTCAAGGTTTATGTTACTTCTACTGTATGTCCAGCAAATCTTTGGTTTATCAAACGGGTTTGACGAACTGGTAGACCAGTCTGCGTGAAACATCAGGCTTTCGGATGATGCCCTTCTTGTAGTACTGGCGTATGGAGCGACTAAGTTTGTCATAGTTCATAGCTGGGCGGTTCTTCCTGATGCCCCAAAGCCTGGCCACAAGAGCTGAGTCCTCTATTTTGAAAATCCCTTTGGAAGGAGGAAACAAAAATGTACTCAGTTTAGATTTTGAAGTGGTCTTTTCAGCAGGGTGTGCGTATAAAAACAACTCTGAGAAGGTAGAAGATAGATACCACCCATAAAGCTAAACCAAGGAGACAGTTAGCTTAGCTTAAACAATGTAGGAAACAAAGCTAGGGAAAAAGCTAGTCAAGCTCATCAGCTAAATAATTAAACAAGCGACATGAAAAGTAAGTTATGGTTTATAAGGGGTTAGGCCTACAAACTGAACTATTTATTGGCTGGGCCCGGAGACTTGCATTGAAGAAGAAGATTATTTTCCATCAGAGCCAGACTGGCCGTTTCCTTCTCTTCCAGTCTTTATGTTAAGCTAAAGTTACTTAACATCTATATTTAGCGCACAGGCGTGACAGAGGTAGCCTACCTATTGATCTTCTCATCTAACTCTTGGCAACAAAACAAATGAGCTTATTCTCTCAATGTTTTACTCTTCTTTCATGTCACTTTAGTTTAATTCCCAGTTTTGCATTTATTCTCAAACATTAAATAGATGTTTCCTAATGCATTAGCATGTAGCATCACCTTACCTTTTTCCTTGTTAAGCCAGCGGATGCAGCGGCTGTCGTCGTGAGGCTTTAGGAGCAGCTCTCGGAGGAACTGCCACAGGTGTATGGGCTGGCTGGGGTAGTTCCTTATCAAATCTGACCAGCAGTCATCATCAGCTGCTGGAGAAGAAGAGGTTCTCAGAAAACTTCTCCTTGTTTTACCTCAGTATTTGTATTAAAGAAATCATTGCGTTAGTTAGTTAAAGATCTAGTTATAAATGAGAGCGTACCAGATTTTCTGTCTTCAGGTGGGCAGCGCTCCTTCATTGCTGCAGCTAAACAAGCAGACAATAAAGAGTTGTTTACATCACACACAGTACTTAAAGTCGAGTCTTAAAGGAGCTCTTTGTCACTTCATTTGCATCATAATTACACTTTCCTTATTTGCATAACTTGAAGTTAATTTCCCCATGTCCCTTTTATTCTTACCAGATCTCCAGATGTCCAGATTAGCATACAACATGTCTCCAAACTGCAAAGTGCGTTGTCTGAAGTCTGCTTCTGTCATGGAGCACAGATCCCTCCCGTTCATCTCCTGAAACAAGGTGCTGACCTGCGGCAGCCTGTACAGGTGCTCGGTCCAGAGCAGCCACTTCTGAACGTGCACACAGCTCCATTCCAGCGGGTCTAAAGAGGGAAACACAAAGAGTTTATTTTACACAACTCACCACAAGGTCAGACCACATGGTAAAACAACTCCAGTAGGGCGTTAACAGATGTGTTTTTTTTTGTTTTATAATTGCCTTATTCTTGATTTAAGAGTTAGAACAATTGTCAAACGTTTGATTAACCTTCAATTACAAAATAATTACATTTTAAGAAACAGAGAAACCAGAACAGTGAAACAAACCTAAAACTGCTGTTGAATAATCAAGTTCGTTTTAGAGTCAAGACCACACGACTGGTTTTTATTTGTCTTCTGTTTCAGTCAAAGAAGACTCAGCTTTAAAGGAAACAGTTTGTAAGATTCTTCTTCAGGTTAAATGTTTTTACTTTTCATTTTAGGCTCACA
>NW_011337496.1:309479-312289 GCF_000735185.1 Notothenia coriiceps
TCAGTCAAAGAAGACTCAGCTTTAAAGGAAACAGTTTGTAAGATTCTTCTTCAGGTTAAATGTTTTTACTTTTCATTTTAGGCTCACAAACTACACATTTTAATCATAAAGATGCAATTAGTTGCACGATGGGAAATGAATGCTTCTGTCTTTCTTAAATCTGACCCATATAAGGGACAGAAAGTCAAATATCTTGGCATTTGTTGCTTTATTCGTCACCATTTAAAACAACATATCTTTTTATCGATAATGTAATCATGCTACTCTCAATTCACTGGCTAACTATTTCAAATGATGTGAAATGACATGATGACCCTCATGTATGTTTCCTACTTCCTGAGAAGAAGTGTGATGTTTACAGAGCAAATAACCACACATGCACTGTATGTTTTAAAGGTTCCAGATAAAGACCCAGTTCATGAGAAGGGAAGATGATCGTCTGTCAACTGAAACGTTTGCACAAGGTGGGCCGGGTCTTTGATGCTCACTCAGTTGGTGTGAGAGCAACAGACAATGAATGCTTTTACATTTTCATTTTATCAGCACTACAACTTTTGCCAACACTTTCTAACAGCTATTCAAATGCCTCTTTTTGGTTTATTTTAACGACAGTAATTGTATAAGATAAGATAAGACTTGATTTATCCCGAAGAAAATTGTTGTGCCAGAGTTACACAAATAAAATAAACACAGCAGCATAATAGTAAAACTGTACACTAAAAGTGCAGTAAAAAGAGCAATTAAATATCTACAGGAAACATGAAACATAGACGGTCACATAATTAATGTAAATATTACCTGTATTTAGTAGTGAAAAAAACGAAGTGGCAGATACGTAATTGCACGTTATCATAATACATGATTAATAATAATAATATTGCACATGTTATATAGTATCCTGGCCTACCTGGTGCAATATTGAGCAGTTTGCAAGCCGTGTCGACATCCTTCAGCACCTCTGACTCCACCATGGTCTGCACCTGCTCCAGACAGTGCTCCTCCACCTGACCCTCCATTTCATACGGGGGGGTCTGAGTCTGGCCTGGCTTGGCTTGGCTCACCTCGAGTGTCCTGGATGGGGGAGCGGCAGGAGACTCTGTCATCCTCAGCACCCAGGGGTTCTCCTCCATAGCTAATATGTTGTTGCGGGGGAGGTAGACCCCCGTCCAACTGAGCTCAGGAAGCCCCAACAAGCTGCGGGGGGGTTTGATGTCGTCCGCCTCGTCCAGCCAGGCCATCCGGGCGTCAGAGTGCGGGTGGCTGATGTACAGAGGTGAGTATGCAGTGTGTTCACAGCCTGGACTCCCCATGCTCATGTTTGTCAAAAAAAACTGTGAGAAAAATAAAGACCTGTCATGACATCTTATCATCAGGGTCTTAAACAATCTACACCCTACCTGACATTTTCATTATTGACAGAGTTGCACTGATGCTACCCCGCCCAAATGCTCAATATTTAAATAGTAAAAGTCCTAAAAATAAGCTTGATATTTGTTCCAAGGTATTTGCTCAGCTGGGACGTATATTTGAAGTAAGGAATCTGTCCTTCCAGCTTTGCTAAGTGGAGCCAGTGTGTTTGTTAAAATGGAAGCTAAATTCTTTGTTTGACTTTCATTGTGTATCGAAGTAACTCAAAAAAGTACATTCTGATTCACGTTTGAATCTGAAAGAAAATCAAGGCCAAACGAGTTCTGCACGTGTTGAATTCTGACCTCACTTACCGTTAATTTCACCATCAATCAACAATATCACAAAGCAATCTACCCCACCTTTAAGATAATAACTACAGATAAAGACATGAAATCACACCTTTTTTCAAACAACTAATACAAAATAAATGTGTTTGTCTTACTGACATTTCAAAAAGTCTGGATAGTATCTCAATGTAACACCCAGTGCTTTTTTTCCTGGAATATCAGGTCTTTAAATTGACAAAAAAATAAATAAAAACTTGATAGAATAGAGGGGTTGGATAAAGGGTGGGACACATCATTTGTGGATAAGAGATAAGTCACTAGAGCGTATTCAGCAAAGTATGAGTAAGAGAAAAGTTCCCTGGGTTGGGAGTGGTGCGGTATGTCAGTATTTGATTTGACAAATAATACACCTGTTTTCATTTCAAGTGATACGCATCTATTTAACCCGTATAGCTTTTTGCCTTTTCTCCTCCACTGCTCTCAGCAGAAAATAAAACAGTATATATAACATCCCAAAAGACAAAAATGCACGACAAGAGATGTGTAAAAAAAGTACCTGCATGATCAGACTCATTTTGCTGAATATAGGTAAACATTGAGAATGAAGTACTGAAAGGTAGACTGATAATGAGGTGACTGGTCTTCGGTCCAAAACAATGGCACATGGAGCGAGGTGGTGTGAAAGTCACATATCAGAAGTTGGATTATTGTTGGAGTTTCTGGTTAAAATGGGGTTAGAAATAACTGATAAAGTTGCTTAAAGTGGACCTATCATGCTATATTTGAATAATATAGTGTAGGACCATACCTATATAAGGCATATTTATACTTTTTATTTTTCAAAATACCAAACAGATCATGCATTTTAGCCATTCCTCATTTCGCTCAATTTAACACTGTCTTTGCATGGGCTGATTCTGTGAGAACAGCACCATCTACAGGCCTGGCATATGTACTACAGCGTCTCCAGCGCTTTCGAACGGGCCAATGATCCGAGCCTGTCCTCCTCCTGAGTTGGTGGAGGTTGGCCCCAATACCAGACAAGTAAGCGCACACTATATAGAATAAGACGTCATAAGAAGTGTTTAAAATCTGGAAATACAAGAAATACCA
>NW_011337496.1:312304-319621 GCF_000735185.1 Notothenia coriiceps
AGCGTCTCCAGCGCTTTCGAACGGCAATGTCCGTAGCTGTCTCCTCCTGATTGGTGGAGTTGGCCCAATATCCGTAGCGCCACTTTTGTGACGTCATAGAAGTGTTCAAATCTGGATCAGTCTGTATCAGATCCGTTGCAGCCCCTTTTTAAGAGATTTGGGTATGGAGGAAAATAGAGAGGGTTGTGTTTTCTGACACTTGGTGAGTTCCCTGGAACACCGGGGACACATATTCATGTATAAAAGACGTACAAAAGTGCATTTTCCAGGGAACTCACCAAGTGTCAGAAAACACAACCCTCTCTATTTTCCTCCNCCCCCCCCCCGGTACTCCGAGTCACGGGTCCCCCGGGGACCTCTTGATTTAGGCCGGAACTTGTACCCCCACATTTGTAGTACGAAACCCCGATATAAAGACGTTTCCCTGGTCACTGCTGACTAGGCACATTTCCTTTCTTACTTACCCCGGTCCATAGCACTCAAAACTCACTGTTGGAGGAAGGTAGTCGTTCCCGAACCTTCTACCTTTGCACCCGACCCAGAAAGTCGTACCTGTTACTAGGGTTTGTGTGACGGGCCCGTCTGCTTCCTCACCGAAGCATTTCGTAAAGTTCCAGGACCTCACCGGATCGGGTCAAGAGTCTAGAAGTTGGGGTATTCTTTTAGTAAACCTCCCTGAACTTTCCAGGCACAACGGTACGCTGTCGGGGTTTTTAGTAGACGAGATCTCGTCACTAAGAATTGGTCATCCCCGGCGCCGGGTGGTGAACCCGCGGTCGCGGGGGTCCTCCCGTGTTTTTTGAAAGTCAAAACGTGGACACCCGGCGTTCCCCCGGCGCCTCTGACGCACGTCGAAAAGCTGGTGCACCACCGCAAAAAAAAAAACAGTTAACCATAGAAAATAATGGTGAGTCAACAATTGTTCGCGGTTATGTGTATCTACTTCGCGTTTTTACCTCTTCAAAAATTTTTCTTTTTTACTTCTGCTTACAGGACGTTGGGGGGGTGGTTTTCTGTTCAAAAATGCCTTTATGTTAGAGCTGAAGTAATTTTATGCCCAAATGCATTTACCTTACTTGTCTCCGTCACGGTTTTCCGGGTCACACAACCTCACACCCGATTACGACGAGGTTGCTTCGGAGTTCGGGAGTTTTGATGTCGCCGTAGATCTCTGGTTCGGTGGGCTAGAGCACCCTTTCGGCCACCTTATAAAAATTCTCCTTCCTTTCACCCCGACGTCTACGTTTTTCGTCAGACAGCAGGTGACTGTTCGTTGAGATTTACACGTAACTTTGCGCTGCGATGGAGCATCGGGTCTTGCACACCGTGTCCTCAATTCTTTCGTAAGGGTATCGCCTCCTCAACCAAAGACGGACGGCGACACCTATACCAACGGTCACTCTACCAGCCTCTCCGGCGACGTTTTTTTCGACGACTGCCTCAGGGGAGAGTCTTTTTCTGTGACACTCAGTGCAAGGTGTACCGTAGTCTGGATATGTCCGTAAGATTGAATACATCTTTCTTATTTTTCGTCGGGAAAAAAAGAAAACGTTAATCTGCTCAGTGCCTACAGTGCTTACGACGTGACGACGAACAAAAACCAAGCGATAGCGACCTGTCATCAAACGTGCTTCTTATGACAAAAACACCACCTAACGTACCAACAAGTAACACCACGCCTACTCAATCCTACCAACATGACCAATATTTAGAATTTTCAGTCAATCTGGCATGTCAAATCGCACACCTATTTGTCAAAAGCAGGGACGTATACCTCATTCACAACAACGGTGTTTCAGGGCCGGTTCGGAGCTGGAGCTTGAAAAGCACCGGGTTTTCCTGTTCACACCGCAGCTGAGCAGCCTCTTAGCTCCGGAATCCGGTTTGTTTCAAGCACCAAAAAATTGTCCGGCTCGAGCAAAAGCACCGCATACGTCACGCTTACGTCAAGGCGGGGCAGGGGCGGGATCAACTCCTGAACAACAACAAAAAGCCCATGTTTTATCCAGCTTGTACACAACGATGGAGAAACTTAACAAGCAGCAGTGGTCCACTGAAGAGACCAGCTACCTACTGGGAATCTGGTACAGATGAAGCTGGAGCACAATCGGCCAATGTTGTTGTTGTCGGTGTGAGCTGTGAGGGGTTTCCGCGCGGTTTGGCTTTATGAAGCAGGCACGCAAACGGTTACGTCATGACACAAACGATGACGCAGCACCAGTCAGACTCTGGGCGGTGTGAAAAGAGCCGGAGCTAAACCGAAGAACCGGTTCTGAGCCTGAAAAGCTCAAGCACGGAGCTTGAACCGGAGTTGCGTTGGTGTGAATGAGGTAATAGTCCAACCAAAGTAGGTCTAGCCTTTCGCCCTTTCAGTCAAAAATCACAAGACAAAGATACAATGGATAAGATCTCAAGACAGTGTATGGCTCAAGAAGACCTAGGTAATATCAATAAAAACCTCAGAACAGCACCCCACTTAATGCCAACATATGACTTGCTGGCTGTACAAGTACACAAGGAGTTCTATTTGTCACAAACATCGAGAGTTACAAAAGTAAAATATGTAGTGAAATTGTGTGGTTGCTCAAGGGTGGGGCTGTGATTCGGCTATACACCACCGCCGCCGCGAAGTAATAAAGTTGAGCGCATACATAGTGAGACTTACAGTACAGAGACCTACAGTAATTTGACCCTATGGAAAAGCTGTGTTATTTATGGCGAAGTGTGAGTGTCATTTAAAACAATGTATGATGAGAGAGGTTGTGCCCGAAAAAAGAAAAAATTAAAAGATTCTTTTTTTTTTTATCTTGTCACTGAGGGCCCTCTTTGCTCAAGGGCCCCTAGGTACTTGCCCAGGTTGCCCATATGGTTAATCCGGCCTTGATCAAATATGGTTAGATTTCTATACTTTTAAACCTCCGCATGTTTTGTATTGTGGGACATGCTTTCTTGTTAGCAGATTTCCGTTTTCGTTCACGAGTGATGCTATTGAGATTAAAATGGTTTGATGTACAAGGACATGCAGCAGATATAAAATGTTCCTCTTACACTGCTTGAAAGCTTTTTCGGAAATAAACAGGGGCTTGATTTGTATCTCAAGGGGTTTACAGTGGCTTTTTGGGGGATGAAGAAACACGAAATCTACATTAAAAGCCTGAAACAAGACAGCACTGCATAACAAAATTAACTTTACCATAAAATAAACCTGCTCATCATTCTTCAACTGAGCAGGCCGTCTAATAGTGAAGCATAAACTCAGACCTATTGTGCTGCTATATATTCAGAAAGGGTTATATTATGACGAGTGCAGTTGTCTCTGGTGTCAGAGAGCACTCCACAAACTGATGAGGGAGATGAGAACAGTTTGTATTGGGGGCTTATTTGAAGAAAACGTTAAACCTGCAAGAGACAGGTCACGGTGAGTATGTCCCAGAGTAAGATGACATGTCAGCCTGGAGGTTTCAAACTAACTCTTCTGAGGTGCCTCATAAATGACACAGGTCCATTGTGTCGATTAACGGCCCAAACTGCCTGAAGGAGCAGCATGCACTTGACGTGCACAGTTTCAATGTTGATTTTAGAGTAAGGGACAAAAAAAACATTCTAATGTTGCAAAGTAAACGCAAGATTAGCTGCTGAATGACTCATTGTAAAGATCCAAAGGACTAAAAGTCTTGTTTTCAGTCAGTGAATAACTTATTTAATCTACTTTATCAACCCATGTCAGTGTTTAAAGCTGTAATTCTGATCCAAAAGCTCTTTAATTAAAGATGATACATATGAGTGGAAACACATGCAACACCTCTTTAGAATATTTCAACACCACCGCACAAATGCTACTGTTTAGTTTAAGCAAACATTTACACTCTCTCGATTTCTCTTTCCCACTCCTGCACCTCCTCCCTCTGTGTACCAGTTATTCAACCTTTCTGATAATAGTTTTTTAACCTTTCAAAGCAGCTATTAACGTTATTTTCCCGTGGATGATTTATTGATATTTTATGAATACTCTAGATATCACGTCCTTATATAGCCAGCCTTTCTGATGTCATATGAGTTCAGAGTAAGACAATACACAATAAGATCTTAATAAGATATCTGTATTTCAGTGACATATTATGCAAAATATTAGTCTTTAGGCTATTTTTACACATCCTTTTTTCATATTTTGAGTCCCCCAAAAAGGTCCTGATAACTCTTTTTTTCACCATGGTAATTTACTTTCATTTCCTTTCCAGGAAAACATAACACTACTATTTGCTTAAAGTTGGCTGAAATAAACAGTGGAGCAACGTGATAGTATTCGTCGAGTGTAACACTTCATTACGTTTCATTTTATTGGTCTAAACTGCTCCTCACCTTTTACACACAACAGTGCACTTTTACATAACATCCATGGATCAGATTGAGATTTTATATATTTATCTAAAATAGTTTTGTGTTCACACATTTTGAACATACTTTTAAAGACTCTTTTGGTGCCCCCATAGCTCCCCCCAGGCTGATAGGACTTCTAGGTTTGTCTACTGAAGGGAATCACCATGCAAATACTACTTTACGGCCCCAGGTCATTATTTAGTAGGCACTTAAAGCTACCTCCCTCCTCCGGACACACCCTTTCTTTCAGAATTGATATGTCACGAAGGCACTGTGTCCGTAATACGTCAAACACCAGGTGGGAAAAAACAGTGTTCAGATAGTTGGAGTGAAGAGAGAGTGAAGCAGATCCAGCTGTGAGTGCTGCATACGAGACACATCTGCACATCCTCACCTGGGGACACCGAAACACAGGACCGTGACTTTAGGAACAGGTGAGGAGACGAGCCAGGCAGAGCTGAGAAGAGTCCTCTGCAATTAAAACTCTGCTGAAAACAACACAACAAGGTAAGACAGTTCACAACAAGACTCAAAATAATCGGTTATTACTGCTGCTACTATACTACTGTTAATACCACATGATAGTATCTGCCACTTGCACTGCTACCACTTCTTTGACCATGAAACATTCAAACCAATAGCTAAGTAAAAGTAGGAAACCTTTCTGGAACTGTAAGGTGCTCTTTCCCAAATCTTCCTTTCCTTTCTTTCCTGTTTGCGGGGTCAACATGTGAACGTCCTTTCTCACAGAGCTTTAATTGGATCATGAGAGGTTTTAAAGTGGGAGCAGGATGACGTCATGAATGAACGCTTGTCATTAAGTTTTATGGTCATTTAAAAAAAATTGTGAAATAGTTTGTGTCATTTGCTGTTTTCCCTAAATATATATTTCATTGTGGAGCTGTGTGTTCCTTAAAGGTCTATCTAGGCAGAGGCATTAACAAAAATATCTTTGGCTTCAAGTGTCACAAATCAACTCTTTAATGTCACACATGCACAGCCAAATTCAGACTAGTATTAAGAAGCAGACCCTGTGTTACCAAGCCAAGTCCCAACGAACTGCTTCAACGTTGGTGCTGGTTCATGTTATGCTTTTTCCTATACGGTTTTACATACATTATTTCAAATAATTACAATAATTTATTTTAAACAGTTATAGTAATCTCAATAGTTACACTGCCATGGCTCACTGGGACACTTCATTTCAATAACACAAAGCCATTGCTAATGTTATTAGAATAAAACGTATATTTTTCAAATTTAACAATTCATACTGCTGTAGAACAAACTTATGGAAAAAAGAGCCAAAAAAAGCCCTCTTTTCAGAGTTTAATTTACTAAACCATTCATGAATTAACTTATGTTATATTTCTGGTTGCTCATATGTTGATTTTGTATCTGGTCCATGCAGAGTCAGTCCCAATGTAGAAGTTATATTACATGTATTTATTGAAAATGTATCAAACTTAAATTGATGTATTTTAAAACTGGACAATAATCTCCTGTAGGCAAAACATGTTTTTCCCCCTTTTATTATCTTAAAAGCATATTTATAATTGGATAAAAGGCCATAATCACATTTTGTAAGATAAAAAGCTGTAACAACACACACACAGACATTTTGCTGAAATACACACATTAACTCACAAAGGTGTGTAGTCAAACAACATTTGTCCAAAGAACAGTGGAATGCAACTATGAATGACCACAGCTTTTCATATCGACTCTATGCCTCTCATATCAGTTTGACTGCTATCTAAAGAGGTGTAAAATATATTTCAACAAATAATACACTTCTTTAATGAGCCTGACGCTTTCTTTTGAACACACAGACATATATTTCCCAAGGATAATCTAGAAGTAACCATTTTGGTTTGTTTATAATTATTCGTCTCCTGTTTNAACCGCGCGGAAACCCCTCACAGCTCACACCGACAACAACAACAATGGCCGATTGTGCTCCAGCTTCCTCTGTACCTCTTTGGAAGACCAGATTCCCAGTAGGTAGCTGGTCTCTTCAGTGGACCACTGCTGCTTGTTAAGTTTCTCCATCGTTGTGTACAAACTGGATAAAACATGGGCTTTTTGTTGTTGTTCAGGAGTTGATCCCGCACCTGCCCCGCCTCGACGTAAGCGTGACGTATGCGGTGCTTTTGCACTAGCCGGACAATTTTTTGGTGCTTGAAACAAACCGGATTCCGGAGCTAAGAGGCTGCTCCGCTGCGGTGTGAACAGGAAAACCCAGTGCTTTTCAAGCTCCAGCTCCGAACCGGCCCTGAAACACCGTTGGTGTGAATGAAGTATACAGTTGCAAGAAAAAGTATGTGAACCCTTTGGAACTACCTGGATTTCTGCATAAATTAGTCATAAAATGTGTTCTGATCTTCATCTAAGTCACAACAATAGACAAACACAGTCTGCTTAAGCTAAAACCACCCAAACAATTATATGTTTTTATGTAACACACCATGTAAACATTCACAGTGCAGGGTGGAAAAAGTATGTGAACCCTTGGGTTTAATAACTGGTTGACCCTCCTTTGGCAGCAATAACCTCAACCAAACATTTCCTATAGTTGCATATCAGACCTGCACAACGGTCAGGAGGAATTTTCGACCATTCCTCTTTACAAAACTGTTTCAGTTCAGCAATATTCTTGGGATGTCTGGTGTGAATCGCTCTCTTGAGGTCATGCCACAGCATCTCAATTGGGTTGAGGTCAGGACTCTGACTGGGCCACTCCAGAAGGCGTATTTTCTTCTGTTGAAGCCATTCTGTTGTTGATTTACTTCTGTGCTTTGGGTCGTTGTCCTGTTGAATCACCCATCTTCTGTTGAGCTTCAATTGGTGGACAGATGGCCTTAAGTTCTCCAGCAAAATGTCTTGATAGACTTGAGAATTCATTTTTCCGTCGATGATGGCAATCTGTCCAGGCCCTGA
>NW_011337496.1:319650-336303 GCF_000735185.1 Notothenia coriiceps
TGGTTGTTCATTGTGGTGGGATGGGGTTAGTGTGTTGTACTGGTTTATAAATCTTAGAAGTTCAGTTAGACCGACAGTATAGCGTGTGGATAAACGGTTTCGTCCCCTGCGTCGGGTGTATCAAGTTGGTTTCATCCAGGATCGGAAAGGGCGGGAAAGCAGTCTTTAGTGGCACTTTTCTGTTTCTATGTTACCTATTCTAGAAGTTCTGTCACATACCGAGTTCTTCTGGATCCATTATAGTATAGTTTTTGGAGGTCTTGTCGTGGAGTAAATTACGGTTGTATACTGACGACCGACATTTTCATGTGCCAAGATAAACAGTGTTTGTGACCTCTCAATTTTCATTTTTTCCATCACTTTAACACAACCAACGAGGTCACACGACACTAAGCCGATATGTGGCGGGCGGCGCCAGGGGGGGGGGGGGCATGAGTGCTCAGTGCCCAGGGGCCCCTGGAGGTACTAATCCGGCCTTGTATTTGACCATGTGGAAATAAGAAATATTTTTTTGTTTAATCCTCAATTCAGATCTGACGCCTTGAGGTTTATACTCCTGGAACTATAACAAGACACAGAGCACGAGACTTGAGTTTTCAGTGATAATTTAATCATACAAACATTCATCAAACAAACAGGGGGAAAAAGCTGTCATCTGTTTGCACTTCCTCACTCTCATCAATGTGCTGTTGTATGAGTCTAATGCCAACTGATTCATTCTGCAATCTGGCCAGCGGAAACCCCAGAGAGACTCAGAACTAAATATCATACTGATGAACTGGCATCGAGAGCCTGCAGGAACATTCATACCGTGAACACGTGGTGTAGTATTGTCCTGTTGTCAGAGCGCAGTAACCCTGGGGCTTAATAACAGAGGGTTTACCTGGAGAGGTGGTCTCACACTCAGGCCGTAGATGATGAGATAGCCACCGAGTCAAACCCTTCAGGACATAACTGTCTTTGTGGGGCAGAGACAGGCCTTAACATGGACACTTAGTGCAAATTGATATGCAGTAACAATGCCAACAGCAGTCTGTCACTGGTGCAGTTCAGTTTGCACCTGAAACCATCAACAAGGATCAGATGTGTTTAATGAGCTCGACTATGAAGTACATTGCAGACTCTAATGTGGCATAATGTAAGCATCGTTTTAACAATAAACAGGGATATTCGGAACGATAATTCTACTCATAAAACGGCCACTTCAATGCAAATATACAATGTTGTATCTTTGGGTAAATGAATGTTTCCAAATAATGATCTTCTACTACATTCATCAAATACATTCAACTTAATATGATAAACTCTACGACAGCTTTTCAAATCGAAATTCAGAATAGGGTGACAAAGAACATTTCTGTTTTTTTATGAAGTCGTGTTTTTACCGCTCTTCATATGGCTTGGATTCAATGTCGTATGTCATAGATGCTTTATTCTCTTATCTTGTGTTTTATTTCCAAGCAAAACTAAAAAGCTTAACACAATAAGAGGGATTTTTTTTAAATACTGCATCATATTCTGCAAATATTCTGTATATGAATATATATAAAGTACCTGACTATAGAAGGCATAATCAAAATGGTTGGCTCCAGATCCAGAAGAAAATGTCTGTACAATGAGGCAGAATAAACTTAAGATATACTGTAAATATCTGTTTCTCTTATTTTCTGTTTGATAGAATAATGTCTCGCTCCCCCCCAGTGGAGGAAATTGCATCGCATTTCAAAATTGTAGGTACTATGAAAGCATCAAAATGATTGCCCATAATGCACAAGCCATGAAGGACCTTGAGATGTATTTCCATAGCATGTGGCTGTCCCCCTTACTCTAAAGTGGATATTAAAAGATAAAAAGTAAATAAGGAAATCCAATGGTTGGTTTCAGAGATGTCCATATTTTTTTTGATTTAGTTACAGGTCCAGAAAGAATGAATGAATATATCAAGAGTCAGAGCAGAAACTGGAGAATCAGTTGGCAAAATAAATGGCTTTTCCTCCATAGTCTCTCTTTCAGGTTGCACAATACACACACATGCACACACACACACACACACACACACACACACACACACACACACACACACACACACACACACACACACACGCAAATACGCACGCCCGTCATCATTATTTCATTTGCACTCTGACAACTAAAAATCTGAAAAAAGAAAAAGAAAGAAGTTATCACTCAAAAGACTCATAGCACTCATTTTTAACTTAGCATTCACACGTGCATACAGTGAGTGGTGGGATGTTGTTGAGCTGCACGTCGGAGCGTTGGCCTCTGGTTTCTCAAAGTGTAGCTGGTCTTTGCATAAAGTTTTTTTTTTTTGAATCTCCACACTCTTTACCAGCTACTGATAAAGCATCTTCTTTCGTGTATTGGTGTGACTCCAGAGGTTCAGTGCTGCTTCACTGTGACAAGTCCCAAGATTTAAGAGTGCCCGAAAGGAAAAGGCTCCTGTATACCCTGTAAGGAAGAGAAATGATTACAAACAGACAGTAGGATCATAGAAAAGTGGATAAATGACAGCTAACATTTCAACAAAAGCGGCCTCAGTAGTTTTTATTTGCTTCAATCGGCCTTCCAGACCTGCTGTTCTCCACCTGTCCACCAGGTGTCCTCTAACTGTCCAATCATCTCCAGCTGCTGACACAGCTGACGCTCATGATCTCATCAGTCAGTCAGTATATAAAACCAGCTCACCAGCTCTTTGCCAGTGAGAAACTTGGAGGAGCTACTCCAGGATCACTGAAACTACTCGCTTTTGTTATTACTTAGTGTGATTTTGCCATATTTCAAAAATGTTTGAGACTTCCTCAGTCCTCTGTTAGCGTGGCCTACCAACCGCTCAAGCCTTGACCTCAGTCAATGGAAACACTCTACTGAGCTAAAGCTAATTAGCAGCAAGATGCTCTTCTCAGATGACTACCACAAACCTCTATCAAAGATTGCAGTGCTTGAATAAAAAATGCACCGGTTGGAAGTGAACATGGACGTGAATGGACTATGTGGGAACGACACCACTTCACCAATATTCAAAGAGTGGACAGTGGACACACGGCTAATGAGCAACATCATGACGGCCATGGAACAGGAGGGCTGTGCACCAGGTAATACATCTAATGGCGCGTTTCCACTGCAGGGCCTCGCTCGGCTTAGTACGGTATAGTTAGGCCTTGTTAGGACTGGCTCACTTTATGCTGCTTTTCCATTAGTTTAGTAGCTGGGGCAGTAACTATAGTAACGCAGTGTAGGTGGAGGTGAGGTCATCTTCAATGCGAAACACAGAAAACCAACATCAGCCGTTAGCTGTTAGCACTCAGAGCTCACAGCTCCTCATATCTGTTCAGAAACTAGACAAAAGTACAAACCACAGACCGTCTGTGTCATGGCGAATACAGGCGCTGGTTTATTTCTGTCTGTAGGCCGTTGTTGTGAGTGTGGACGGTCGGAGCATATACTGCGTTAGCTTAGCCGATCTCCATTCAGAAAACACGCATTTTAAAAGGTTTTTGCCTGCCGTCTGTCTGCAGACTTGTCAAAGCATTAATGCATGGTTTTTACTATCCGGTATCAGTTTGTTGTTACTTCGGCATCATTTTGAAACGTGTGTTACAATTAAATCACGGTCAAATATGTTCATCTTGTTGTAGTTGTAGCCCCCTTGCCAGCGATTCTCTCTAGTTTAGCATACTCAGCCCAACTCAGCCTGGTTGTTGGCCCAGAAAGAACCTCGATGTTATGGGGCCAGAAAAACTGTGAAATAGTACCCGCTAGCCGGAACTACGCCAAGTGGAAACNCTCTCGAGTTTAGCAAACTCAGCCCGACTCAGGCTGGTTGTTCCTGGCCCTTGAACCACGATTTTATGGGGCCAGAAAAACTGTGAAATAGTACCCGCTAGCCGGAACTACGCCAAGTGGAAACCCAACCTAAAACGGGCTGGGCACGGCTCGCTTAAACCGCGCTGTAGTGGAAATGCGCCATAAGTGAACCTGCTATCATCTGACCTTTCTGGATTTGTTTCCATTTGTGGACTGCCTTCTCGAGCCTGTCTGTGAACTTCTCTTCAAACATCATTTCAGTTAAACTTACACTTGAAGAGGTTGTGCTTTAAAAATGACTGCCTTTTAACTAAAGGAGAGAACTGATCCACCTGAGTCTTATGAGCAGTTTAGTTTTTAAATGTGGATTTACTAACTATAAATCTTGCTTTGCTAAACTGGGACAAGAACTAAGATAACAATGATTCCTTAGTGGAACGTAGCATTAGTCTTGTTAGTCAAAACATCGGAACATGGGAGGAATAAACCTCTTTGCAGCTTAATATGTTCAAGAGTATAAGCATCCAAATAATTATCTAATGTTGCCACCCCTGAGAATGTTGGATAACTTATTGTTACAGATTTCACCTCAGATTAATAAAAACATCATTTGGTATTCCTTTAATGATTTTAAATGTATGTTTAACGTGCATTCGAGAAATATCCCGATACTTGACGTTCTATATGTTGCAACCAGGTTCTAGAGCTAGAAATGTAAAGAAATCAACCACGATTCACATGTCTGGAGAACCCTCCTGCCTTACCTGGTTATAAGAAACTACTGATAGATTGCTTTGTAGACTGTTTGCTACTAGATCCACAGAGTTGTGTGAAAGTCCATTCTGATCTTGCTGCAGCTGGTTGGGGTTTCCCTGCCAATGTTCCTCTGGGCCTCTGTGTCCGCTGGCATCGTGCAGGCTGTTGTTGTTGCTGTTGGGGCACTTGCTCTTCTCTGGAGAGGCGAAGGGGTTGTAGTCGCCCTCCAGAGCGCGGTGAGGCTGGGTGTTGAACTCTGCTTGAAAAGAGGAAAGCTGCTGTGTGACGCCGAGGAGGCCTCCAACTTCCACACTCAGGATCACCCAAATGACATCTGTCAAAGGAAGCAAAACGCACGGTATGATACACAAAGCCACTAACAGTCTGCCACTCTCAAAGATGAACCTAAGTGTGTAAAGTTTAAACTAATGACCAATTAAGGATGCTAACGAGTCTGAAAATACAAATGATCCTGTAACATGTCAAGTGAAGCTGGACCACACACCCACAATATCCTCCAGGTCTGCAATTCTTCTCTATGAAAGTCACTAGGAGACTGATGATGTTAAAGTGAAAAATGATCTCTATGTGGAGTTAATGAAACATTAAGGCCAAGTATAATGTTTAATTGAGTATCCCTCTATAAATAGGCTTGAGGGACTTCCTGTTGGGATCCATCACACACATTTAAATTTGCAGGAGGACGTAAATCAAGTAAATGAATGCATTTCTTGTGTGCTGATGGGAAGGCCATTCAATCATTGGTTATAGTTTCCACTAAAGGAAAAGCACACCAAATGATGTCATTTCATTTAATCGTTTATTTGAAAAGGACAATGCACATTAATGAACACTTTAGACAAATAATGCTTCAAGTGTAAATATGCCGGCTTTGAGCTAATTTTCATCCGTAGTCGCTGACATACAACATATAAGAACATGACATTTTTAAACATAGCAAAAAATAAATACTTGATATGCAAAAGAGCAAGAGCAGCACACAAGTATTTACCACATAGCAGTACACTATAGCAGCAACGACATATTAAGTACAAGATGCGAGATGATACCCCTGTGTTAACCCGCTGTGTTACCCCTATCCTCCATGAACTCCACTGGCTCCCCATCAAACACCGCATTGACTTTAAAATATTACTTTTCACTTTCAAAGACCTCAACAACCTTGCCCCCCCTACCTCTGTGACCTTATCCAACGACACAACCCCACCCGTCGCCTCAGGTCTGCTGAAGCTAACCTACTGCAGCCCATCAGGACAAAGCTCCGGACCCGGGGGGACAGGGCCTTGGCAGCAGCCTCCCCCACACTCTGGAACTCCCTCCCCAGCCACGTCAGATCCGCCAACACTCTCACATCATTCAAACAATCCCTCAAAACTCACCTTTTCACTCTTGCCTTCAACTCCTAATCAACTAACCCCTTGCCCTTATTCCTCCTACCTTAGCACTTTTTTACTTTTGTTTTACTTGCTTGTAAGCGCTTTGAGCACCAGGAAAAGCGCTTTATAAATGTAATGTATTATTATTAAAGTCAAGAACTAACTTTATATATACAGTCTATGGTTAAAGTGCATTTAGCGGTGATTGCACGTCTGGTTGTTTCTCAACCATTCTTTGAGTTGTAGCACTTATTTTAAATAACAACCGTTGTCCCCTGCTGTTAACTACAGTGATTTGTGAAATGTTGGCAGCTTAGTTCCAACTACGGACTTTTATTTGTCAACTGCTGTATTCTTGTAGTCTATACAAATGTTTAAAAAGCTCAAGGTGACATAACCAAAAAGCTTAATTTTGTCTGCCTACAAGTCCAGAAACCAAAAATAGTCTGTTTGTAAAAGGGATATAAAAAAGCAATAGCCACAAAACCCACATGGAGAAGCGTGTGAATGTTTGGAAGTGTTGAATTGCTGAAGACATTATCAAAGTAGGGGCCAATAATATTTCTGTTGATAGACTAACTAATAAATTCCATATTGCAACAATTCACATTTTCTTTCTATTGTAAAGCTCTCTGTCCTCACCTCCAAAGTACAGTCCGGTGGCTGTGCACATCCTCCACTGGCCCTGGTACATGCCAGGAGTCGCAGGGCTCTGCATCTGAACACTGACATCAGCCACCTCCTGAGGGTCTAAAGACCGCGCCATCACCATGTTTACATGACCGAACTGATCTCCTCCGACATACTTCAGGCAAACACCGGGAGGCCAGGACTCTGGACCTGGAACACACACAGAGAATGTGCTGAACTTGGCTTGAAATGTGAGTCTTATTTATTTTTTTAATTCATAAAGCTGGTGTCACCTCTGATCTGTTATCCCAGCAGACTCACCTGTGTTCTGTACTCTCCAGGTCTTTGTGAAAGGTGTGTCTGGTGGAACTGATTCTCCCTCACCAATCGTCACGTCACTCACAAAGGACATGCACGGCGCGCTGATGTTGGGACTCTCAAAGTCATAGTAGGCTCCGATGGCTGCTTGTAAATTCCTGTGACATTAGAAGACAGAAATCCAGGTGATCAGTACAGATATAGATTCTCAATATGAGTATAACATATGATTTGTTTAGAAGAAACTCCATGATTTGTCTGCAGTATGCACAGATATGACACATTTAGTAGCTAGTTTATTTACGACATTTTCAGCACGATAAAATACGTTTATTTAATAAGGATTACATTCCAGCATATCAAGGGTTTTACTGATGCGCCCTTTGTTTGTGAAATGTAGGTCATATCTTTTATTAATCAACTTTTGGTCTATAACTGTCAAACAGTGAAAAATCACAATTTCCTTAAGCCTAGTGTGAATTCTTGATATAGCTTGCTTTGCCCAAACACCTTAAACGCAAATGTATCCACAAGCTACAATAACATTAATCCAAATCCTCAGAATATATCCAGCACATGAAGAAGTTTAGTACATTTCTGCACTGAACAATACAGCTATTCAATCTTTAAAAAAAAGCATATATTGTACATGTAATGGTATGTTTTTATACAATTATTTACATATTTTTTTCTGTTCTATAAAAATGTAATTGTCAACATTATTTCTAACATTTAACAAACTATATCAATAAATGGTTTTAGTCCTATACCCAGGAGTCTTAGCTATATTGGTACAGTTTACTGCTAAACAAAATGGAAGCTGTAGTTATTCAACTCTAATTTAAACAAATGATTGTCTTCACTCAAATTACTAGCCACTCAAATTGGAAACCACAAGTACGCACGTTATGGTACTATAATACTTTTATATAAAAAATAATTTGGCATTTTTGAGATTAGGTTGGTGCAATATATTGATGTAAACAGATGCCTGCCGACCCAGATAGATTGCGAATGGGGGCTTCCCGTGACATGCTGGTCATCCATAAAGCAGCAGTTTTTATTTTTAGAAAGCCCGTTGCAGAGGAGCCATTACCCGGCGTCACGTGTTACTACTACAGCCTGCCCTGAGACAGTTATCTTCCATGGAGCTGCATTAGCTTAACACTGCATCTGCGCAGAGACATTTATCCAAGGCAAGACTTCAATATGACCTTTGCTTCCCTTGCGCATTGTTTTTCACTCGTTTAATTTAATCAGTGTCGCAATGGAAGACGCAGCTTGAGTGTTCGTAGTGTTTTATTAACACATTATAATACATTGTGTCCAGGGTTGCACAACAACCACTATGAGCACTCGGTGGGAAGGTTACGTAATAAAACAGCAGCGATCTCCACTGTGATTATCGTCGAGTGGCAGACATAACATTTGATCACCATGGCTGCTGATAACGTAAAGGTGTTTAACACAATAAGCAATGCAAAGACTGAGAGAATCAGTTATACACTTTTAATCATCAATTCAGTGACGAGTTCGGTGCCTAGCTTTGCATAACAGCAGAGGTGGAAGATCTTGTACTTAAGAAAAGTAGAAATACCAGAGAGTAGGAATACTCTGTTACAAGTCCTGCATTAAAAATGTTCATCCAGTAAAAGTACAGAATCGGCATCAAAATACACTAGTAAGATCGAAGTAGTCATAATGCATATTGCCAATTTCGAAATGATGTACTGTATGTTATTATAATTATATTGTATTTACTGCCGAGTGGTTTTTGAATTTAGTCCAGGTGTAACTAAAGTCTTAAGTGTTTATATTGTATATCATTAATCAAAATCTGCATAGTAACTTAAGGTCAGATCAAATGCCTGTAGTGGAGTAAAAGAGAAAGCATCAAATGAAGATAGGCATGGTGTTGTAAAGCAATAGTACCTCATACTTGTAAGTACAGTGCTCGAGTAAATATACCTGGTTACTTAACACCACTGCATAATAGTGATGGCCAACCTACAATTCCTGTTAGCAACCACCACATTCACAATAAAACACTTAATTTCCATTCAAACATCCCACCCGCTTTAATGTGAACTCGTTTGTTAGTTAATGTTAATGTTTGGAGTATCATTTTGCGTCACAATACCTGCTAAACTACCTTTTTACCGTCCCTAAAGGCAACCAAAAGTGGCAAACATGGTGACTCAGCTAACGCTAGTTACGTTACTACAGCGTCGTATCCACGTTACAAACCGAACGTAAAGCCACCCCCTCTGTCACAATGAACAAAAACACTACCTTGTGGTTTACTTTAATGTTTTAACCGATGAAATATAAGTTTTACTGTGAAATCCCCTTGTAGAAAGCTAGCTAGTTGACAGTAATATCTAGCATGAAGCGCACAGCAGGCCCCACGAGTCCCCGGGCTCACCAGTTGGTCATGTCCAGAAAGAAGGCGCATCCGGCGGGGTTGAGCTGGAAGCCGAGCAGCCTCTGAAACTCCGTGATTAAGATGTCTTTGTCTGTTGTTCCCATGCAGCTGAATTTCTGCATGAGCTCCTGGTCCAGGTCTATGTCCAGTTCCATGCCCTCCATCTTCCGATTCGCCCGGACAGAAACAGGGGCTTCGCTTCCTAATTTAGTCCGAGGCCTCGACTTGTCATAACAAACTCAACAACAGGGCCGAGTGCGCATGTCACATGATTCAGTTTCGCAGCTCAGCCTATCAGCCAGCAGAGCGGTGATGACCCTCTGGAGCCAGCCTTTAGGAGAGAAACTTTTAGATTAATCATGGTATTATTTTTGGGGTAATTATTACTCTATAATACTACGTTCTGTGTTGATTTATTATTTTTTTCAAAAACTTTAAATCAAATAAATGTAAACCCTTCAATAGTGTTTTAATGTCAGAGTTTATAGATCTACTGTAGGCCTATATGTTCTACTTTGTAATGCTGCTTTAATTCTATTTTGAGATGTTTATAATTCTAGTATTGTTTATTTCTACTCTTTAATTTCTACTTATGTGCAATGCCGTGTTTTATTAAGTTATTGCTTTTGTAATGCCTCTTAGGTTGTCTGTTTATCCGATTGTTTATCTTTAAAAAAACGAAACGTTTTTTCTTCTCACAATGTTCAGTAGAAAGGTGGATTTATGTTTTTTGTAAATTATTCGTGTTCCAAACACAACATATATATTTCAGTGTTGAACTTGTACTTTGAGTCCATCCACTTTATAAACAATAATAACTATATCCATAGTTTAGTTAAATACTTAATATTGTCTTTACTACTTGTCTTGATTATATTGGTTCCCCTATGTCACGTCTACAATGTTCACTATCATTCTAAAAGGTTTCGGTGTTGCCTTAATGTCACTTATTAGGGTTGAGTTTGATAAACTACAATGAAGAGATGGGGAAAAAACGATTATTGGTTGTAAAATATTGTGATGACCCTTTGCAGAATAATGTTTCTTTTATAATATGTTTCCAATATAGTATTTTTACAAGGGAAGAATGTGGTGTGTATCAGTTCAACCTGTTTAACGTGTTCAATACACCTCTACTACGTACTACATGGCCAGGTAAAATGTTTCAGGTATAGCCAGGTTTCCATCCCAAGGTATTTCACATTTAAACCGAACATTCAGTTGTTTTTTAATTATAAATCGTACCCTCTGAAAATGTGTTTGATCTAATATGTTTTTCTTGTGTTGCTCTTTCACATAGAACAGAGATGCCATTTGAAAAAAGGTTTTAAATAGATTAATTTTGCACTCAGATTAACTGATTTAATGTAGGTAATAACACACATCCACCACTTTATCATTGCATAATTGCAAGTATTATTAGCTTGGATGCAGAAGTAGTCGTGATTGCTGTGATTGTCTGCTCTGTTCTCCCCGCAATATCCAGCAGGTGGCGTCAATGTGTCGTTAAAGCTCTTGTGTTTTTTTTTTGTTGCCGTGTGTGTGTATTTGTCAGACAGAGAGAAGGGGGGGTGAGTGAGTTGCTGTCCGGCGTTTAGCGAGGTAGCAGCGGCTAGAAGGATGCACAGAGCTCGGGCTGTGTATAATAAAGAGGTGTCTGCAGGATAGTGTTTGTTTTATTTACTGCTGTTTCTGCACGACAAGGACGCCAGCAGAAATGGCCGGATTAATCAAAAAGCAGATTCTGAAACATTTGTCACGGTAAGTGTCATTTTTGGCGTTTTGTGTTAGCCAGTTAGCCCGGCTGGATGATGTTTTAACGTTACTGCCCAACACACAGCCAACCACAGTCTGCTAGTATTTGCTATCCAACGTGAAGCTAGCTACATTGATTTACACACTGGTTACCAACTAGTTTAACGCTACATGTTAAACAGCCACATGAGAATAACGTAATGATGAGTTAACTTGACAGGGACAGTGAACGCAAAAAACCCGTTAAACCTGAACGGGATACAATCAATTACTTTCACAACTGAATGCATGTGTTCTTAATACTGTTATGCTACAGACTGGCTTTACTAAGCTATATAAAATGGGCCTCACATCTGTCATTATTGTACCCCTCTGTTTACTTAGACACATAACGTTTAAGGGTCCAGGGCATCATAATTACTTTACAATAGAAACTTAAATGTCTCTGAAAGTAGCATATTAGATCATCATTATCACTCAACTCCATCCATCTATTTATAAGGTTACTATAGATTTCTTATACACAGTAAAGCTTAACACAATGCCACTTCCTCTAGGAGAAATACACATTTTCTTCATGGGTAGGTTATTAGAGGAAATATTTTAATAATCGAGCCTATCTAGTGCAAAAATGCTTTAATGTATTCATCCCCAACTCAGAGTAGTCAGTTATGTCCCTGTAGTCCCATCAATGTCATCATTCAGCAACATGTATTCAATCTGGCACCATAATGTACATGGGCATATTTTGTATTCCTGTCACCTTCAGCATCCTCTCCAGAGCTGACTGCTCCCCTTCTCTATACCTGCTCTTACTTCCTCTTTCTGTGATGCTGCCAAGACATGTGCATACTATGTTAGCTCCTTTTTAGGTTTTATTGCATCAGAAATGGTGAGCTGCTGTTAGTTTTTTTTCTGCTGAAAGTTGTTAAGAAATACATTTGGGATGGAGAGCATAGTCAGTATGTGTTGAAGGTGTGTCTTACTCCAGTTGGATGATCTTTTATTTGACCAACTCTTATTCTCCTTCCCTGTGTTGTCTCTGACACTGAATAATTAAAACAAAATTGTCACAGTAGGTCGGACACACTGGACACAGACTTGGTCAGTAGAAATGCGAGCACATAGGATTAAAGTTATTGAATTTACAGTCTATGCATAGATTCAGTTGGTCTTCGTGTAGCGTTATTTGTAAAGCAGGTACCCAGGATGTAGACAAGATCACATCCGATTTAATCCAGGCCTTCCTACATGCATTCTTATGGCTATAATGTCTATCTATAGTACAACGCCACTGTGTTAAACGTACAAACAATGGACTTCTCAAACTAAATTGACAATTTCTATGGATATTTTTTGTGTTAATCGGAAAAAAACGACATAGGCATTGTTTAATTGTGAAACCAAACAGTTTTACTTTAGGCAAAACTTGTAAAATGCACTCTTTCTTGCCTCAGATAAGCTGTGGGGTTTCTGTACTCTTTGAACCATGCTAATCTGAGTTATTAGTTTACATTGCTAGTCTTATTAAAAATAGCACAACTATTCAGTAGACTTAACTCCAACGTATGTCTTGATAATAAATACCACCAAATCGCTTTTTTAAAATCCTGCCAATCCAAAAGCAAGTGTATTACAATGCATAACGCTGCACGCCAGCTGTTTGGTATGTTGGACCTGTGAACTAGCTCTACACCTCTATGACTCATTAAAGGCCCTTAAAGTGTGGGAGTTAACGTTAAATGAGAGCAGCGGCCCATGTTTTGTTCACAAAAGAAGTGTTGAGATCTTATTTTATTGCTGAGTGTCGAAGAGAAGCTTAAGCTTCAACTGGCTTATCAGGCTTATCAAGTGAAGCCAAACAATGTTAAACGTGTCGACAAATTGGACCACATTTAAATATCGTCTCATCAGTTTATTTAATACCGTTAATCAATCTGTGCGCCAAACTCTGTTTAAAAAGCAGCAGGCTAAATGTCAGGCAAGAACAATACAGTGTGTCTCTTGGCTGATGTCTGAAATGTCATGGAGATATGCCAGAACAGTGTTCAGTCATGTATATGAAATTAAAATACTTGTCAAATTGATTTACTTCCATTGATGCTATATTCACCCTGTTTTGAGTTGGAGGCTGTTACCGGCTGTTGGAGCTCGCTGCACTAGCACCCTAAGAGAGGTTAACCAACACGGGAAATACAGCTGTGGCTCTAGTACGGAGCCTGCTGTGTTTTCTCAGGATGACTCATGCACTTGCACTGCTTTAGAAACATCTTAGCCAAGCTGCATAATTTTATTTTCTTTATTCCTGTCTCCTCGATCATCAGTGACGCACTGATGATGTCAGGTGTTTCCCTTAGTTAAAAATGAATGAAGCTTTTCCAGATTTAGGCTGTCAATGTTGACTCTGGTCTCATTTTCCTTAGGTTCACCAAGAATCTGTCCCCTGACAAGATCAACCTGAGCACGCTGAAGGGGGAGGGGCAGCTGTCCAACCTGGAGCTTGATGAAGAGGTTCTGCAGAACATGCTGGACCTGCCAACCTGGCTGGCTGTCACCCGGGTCTACTGCAACAAGGCCGCCATCAGGGTATGTTACTGTTGAGTGGTCTAACCTGATTGTGTAGCTGCTCTAAAAGGTGGGGCTGTCTCTCTTTTGTAAGACACAAAGCTGGTACAGAAAAAGTTCATAATTCATGTTTGTATTTGTCTATGGTTCTTTTTTTAAACTATACAAGGGTTTTCTGTTTATTAATGTCAGGAGCTTTGAGAGTTGTTAGAAAAATATCACTTGTCGCCGGCTTGAGCTTCAATATCAGGATACATGTATTTATTAACCTTGCAAGAATGGAAGTAGTCATCACATACAGAGCATATGGCACAACTAGTTCCTGAACAGTGTCCTTCACATGCTTATATACACTGTGACACAGTGACAGGATGGAGGAATACCGGTTCAAAGCAGTATACAATGTTTTGTTTTGATTAGCTAAGACCCACATCAGAAATGATCATGCTTGTCATATGCCTATCTCCATAGAGGCTGAATCATCATGTTAATCGTTGTCACATAGCTTTCATATGCCTAAAACAGTCCTGATGCTCTTCTAGGTAATCATACATCCTGTCATGTACGCAGTTACACTTGGGCCTTTGTTATCGTGTGCTACTCTGATATTGGAAGAGTACATTTAGTATTTTCCCAACAAGAGTGGTAGAGGAAATGAGCAGTGTCAGTACCACGGAGATGAGCCCTGCTAGAGGCACTGCTGCGGACATTATGATGCTTAGACAAGCACTGGTTATCAGTACTGGAGAGGCAAGCCGTGATTCAGAGGGACACAAAAGGCCAGAGGCTGCTGTGATCCTGGGATAAACTGGATGCTGTGCACTGGGCTGTCAGCATTAAGGATGCACGATAAGGCATTTTATTCAGCTGGTACTGTTAAAGCAATTACTACCTGGTTCACATGGCTGATCTAGAAAAAGAACCCATCATTTAAATTGTTGATTAAAAAATAGCACACTTGATTTAAAAGAAAAAGTGGTGTTTCAACCTGTCTATCTGTGTAGGAGGAGTTTTTACCCGGCTGACTCTGGGCAAAAACTCCTTTTTTAAAATGTATTAATGGAATTCACTTGTTTGTTTTCCTATTCCCATTGCCCCTGGCTAACCTCTACAAAATGTAGACCTATATATCCTGAAATGTTAGCTTGGTCTGTACTTGGCTGTTTATCAGTTCCTTCTTTTTATAAAGTATGATGTTGATTTTAGAAGTCTTGGCTCACCACCAGGTCAACATTTGACTTTTTGTTCCTGATGGATATATTTGAACTTGAATACTTGTCATTGTTAGTGTGTTAGCATGCTTGTCATAATAAAAAATGTGTGTTATTTAAATTTGAACTTGATTTGAAAGCAATGTCAAAAATCTCAGGAATTTCTTTAAACTGCTCCTGATATTCAAGCTAGGTCTTGGACGCAGGGTATAGAGGATTTGTTCAGCTCTCAGTGCTGTTTTTCTATCTATATGTTACTGTTTATCATCTTCAGACATCTTTAGGCACAACATTAGGTTTCATTGCTATGCAAGTAACTCTCTGACATAATCACAGTCATTTGGCTGCTTTCATTACTGCTTGGAGACATTCACTGCTTGAAGGCTAACGATGTCCTTTTGAAAGCTCTTGCAAATGTAAACGCAGTAATTACTAACCATTGTGATTCATTAGCCCAACATGTTGTCAAAGACTGCAACAGCTTCTTTGTTTTCTTTGTATTCTTAGATCATTTGGTCAAAACAAGCCCTTTTCTTAAAAGCTTTGGAACATCGTTACATTCGAAACACTCCTGTCTTCAGAAAACATGCAGTCCAGCCATGTGAAGACTGATCTATTAAATGTGATATTATGTTTTTGTAATAGTCAACACTTAAATGTCCATTACTGTCTTTTTTATGTTATTTATTTCCTTCCCTTTTTCTTCTCTTCGTCTAATAATGAATGCTTTATTTCTCTAATGCTGTCATTTGTAGTTTAAGTACATGGTAATAATAACTAAACTGATGATATTTGATTTGTTTAATAGAAATGTCAGTATAACTCTGAATAATACAGTGTGGCAGTTCTTGTCGTCACTCTTCATCACGTTGCAGGAGCTTGATGTCCACAGTGCCCTTGTGCCCTGTGAATGTTAAACAGTGCAGAATGCTGTGGCAAGTGTTTGTGTCTGACTCTGTGGACCTTGCTGTTCTGTCTTTCTAGATACAATGGACAAAGTTGAAAACAAGCCCCATCTGTCTGGTAAGAGCGATGTTATTTTTGTCCTTCTCCAGAGTTCTTGCACATTTCTGCAACACTGGGCCTCTCCCTTTTATCCCAAAATAACTTTGGCAAGACCCTGCACAGTTATTTGGCTGTTTGGTTATAGTTCTCAAGAGGCTGTGCTCTCTCTCCTGTTATCATGTTTGAATGTTAGTATTAAATCTGCACAATTAATTTAAATGTTATATCGAAATGGCAATATGGATTAAGTGGTTCCCAACCTGGGTGGCGCGCTAAAGATCGCAGGGGGGGGCGCCAGGACTCAGATGATTTGAGGCCAAATATCATATTTAGACTTTTTTTTTTTTGTGTATATAATTGTAACGCAATACATGATTGTCACTAAAAGCCTTGTCTCTACATTACAATATCATATACAAAATAATTGATTAATTAATTTGAATAAAAATTCAAGTTAGTAGCTATTAAAGGCATAAAAAGACAGAATGTATAATTCTTTCTTTAATAGAAATGTTTCTTCTGCCCGTAAAGTGTCCAAACCAGGCTTGTCTGGATAAGCGCATTTTTAAAACATAGTCATTGTCCATGCCGGTTTCAGTTGGATTATTTGTCACAGTTGCTCCGATCAGATCGGTCTCCTCCATTTTGTAGATTATTTACAACTTTTGAATCCACATAAACACATCGTCAAAATCCGGTTTACTTTGAGCATGTGTTTTAAACAGTTTAATCCCTTTGTGAATTGTTTCCACTTGCGTCGTCCTTT
>NW_011337496.1:336321-408202 GCF_000735185.1 Notothenia coriiceps
GACAGAAATGTATAATTCTTTCTTTAATATAAATGTTTCTTCTGCGCGTAAAGTGTCCAAACCGGGCTTTTCTGGATAAACTCATTTTTAAAACATAGTCATTGTCCATGCCGGTTTCAGTTGGATTATTTGTCACAGTTGCTCCGATCAGATCGTTCTCCTCCATTTTGTAGATTATTTACAACTTTTGAATCCACATAAACACATCGTCAAAATCCGGTTTACTTTGAGCATGTGTTTTAAACAGTTTAATCCCTTTGTGAATTGTTTCCACTTGCGCCGTCCTTTCATTTCTTCATACATCCAAATTAATTAATCCTGAGTCTAATAACCATCAAAGTCACTCCAATAGTGCTCCTTAATTACGCTTTCATCCTCCTTTAACAAAATGCTTCACATTCATCCAGTTTGTGACAGTAGTTGTAGCATTTTTGAGACTTTGAAACTTTAACTTCCAACAGGAGTCATTTGGGGGGGGCTCTTGGGAAAAAAGGTTGGGAACCACTGGATTAAGCAATATTCAAAACCACAGTAGGCTCCTTTTAGTAAAGGGACATTTGTGATTAATCTCATTCTGAATAAAATATAGTGTTTCCAGGCCTACCGACCTAATGAATAAATGGCAGATACTATTTGCACCCGGGTGTCTGTAGATAACAATGTGTTTTTCACCCGGGCTACACTTTAGATGTATAGTCTGGTACAATCTCCTTAAAAAAGTCACACCATGTTCATTTAAATATTTATTTGAATGATGGATGTACAGAAACACTTTTTTGAAAAACTATGAGAATGAAGAAAAGTGATTGTAGAGGAGAAATTATTGTATATGTATGTAGAAATGTAAATGTAAGTAAGAATAACTTGCATAGTGATTTTAAAGGACAATCGTTGATAAAGTAAGGGGTGGGAATTAATAAGCATTTTCTTCCTCCTACTCCCTTTCGGACACATATGATTTATTATTATCATTAATATGAAGAGTTTCTATGTTTTTTTGTTGAATACAGATATTACCATGAATGTGGATGGATACTGTATTTTAACAATGCGGTATTCTGTTTTTCACATTGTTATTTTTTTATTTGTTATTTTTTAATCTGTTCGAAATAAAGAATAAAGAAAGAAAGAAATAAATGATGTTTCAAAAATGATATCCCTAATAGTTATTGCAAAATCAGTCAAAAAAAATTGCTAAACTAGTTATTTGCCCTAGTAAATGTATGACTTTATTAATGTTCAGTCAATAATTTGCGGGGTATTAAAGTTTCATTATTTTCTTTATATTTTATCTGTGCAGTTCTTGGATAAGGTTGAGGTAGAAATGCGGACATGTGAGGAGCCGCGTCCACCAAACGGTCCCTCTCCCATAGCTATCACAGCAGGACAGAGGTAAGCATGCAAATATGTTTATATTAATCAGACGACTAAAACTACATACCATGATGACTATGCCTTTACTCAAAGTTTAATTGTGTATTTCCAGTGAGTACGGCTTTGCAGAGAAAGTGGTGGAGGGCATGTCAGTGAGGATCAACAACATCACCATCAAGGTTCAGGCTCGTGCCTTCCACGCCTCCTTCGAGCTCTGGCAGTTACAAGGAAACAGTCTGAACCCCAAATGGGAGAGCAGTGACCTCCGATACACCCGTGTCACCGACCCGAAGAGAGGAGAGGTACTGCACACCTATTATCTCCCTCTTCAGCTTTACACAGCTCTGACTGGATGTTGTATGCAAGGCCTAGCTAAACAAAATGTTTCACCACAGAAACGGTGAGTGCTCATTAGGCCTGCAGTGAATCATTTAATCAAGCCACTTCAATTGGATTATTATTAGCTGCAGGGGCCATAAAGAGATGAACAACCTTTCAGAATGAGGTTTTGGAAGCCACTTAAAAGGAAATACGCCTTTTCCTTCTCGTTGGGTCAAATAAAAACCATTAGCCGTGCCACATCAGTAGCGATTTTATATAACGTGTGTTCTTTGTCTCATATACCTCATTCACACCAACGGTGTTTCAGGGCCGGTTCGGAGCTGGAGCTTGAAAAGCACCGGGTTTTCCTCTTCACACCGCAGCGGAGCAGCCTCTTAGCTCCGGAATCCGGTTCATTTCGAGCACTAAAAAATTGTCCGGCCAGAGCAAAAGCACCGCATACATCACGCTTACGTCGAGGCAGGGGCAGGGGCGGGATCAACTCCTGAACAACAACAAAAAGCCGGCGTTTTATCCAGTTTGTACACAACGATGGAGAAACTTAACAAGCAGCAGTGGTCCACTGAAGAGACCAGCTACCTACTGGGAATCTGGTCTTCTGAAGAGGTACAGAGGAAGCTGGAGCACAATCGGCTATTGTTGTTGTTGTCGTCGGTGTCAGCTGTGAGGGAAACGGTTACGTCATGACGCAAACGATGACGCAATGACGCAGCACCAGTCGGACTCTGGGCAGGGTGAAAAGAGACGGAGCTAAACCGAAGAACCGGTTCTGAACCTGAAAAGCTCTAGCACGGAGCTTGAACCGGAGTTGCGTTNGCGGAGCAGCCTCTTAGCTCCGGAATCCGGTTCATTTCGAGCACCAAGAAATGACCGGCCAGAGCAAAAGCACCGCATACGTCACGCTTACGTCGAGGCAGGGGCAGGGGCGGGATCAACTCCTGAACAACAACAAAAAGCCGGCGTTTTATCCAGTTTGTACACAACGATGGAGAAACTTAACAAGCAGCAGTGGTCCACTGAAGAGACCAGCTACCTACTGGGAATCTGGTCTTCCAAAGAGGTACAGAGGAAGCTGGAGCACAATCGGCCATTGTTGTTGTCGTCGGTGTCAGCTGTGAGGGAAACGGTTACTTCATGACGCAAACGATGACGTAAGAAGAACCGGTTCTGAACCTGAAAAGCTCTAGCACGGAGCTTGAACCGGAGTTGCGTTGGTGTGAATGAGGTAATCGTGGTTTTAAGCAGGATCAAGCTGGAGGGTTTAATATGTTTATTGTTTCAATCAGGTGTTGACATTCAAAGAAATAAACTGGCAGAGTCTGCGTATCGAGGCGGATGCCATTGAGAGTAACGACCAGGACCTTGGTAGCACACCGCTCCGTCTCATCACCAACCAGGGACGCATTCGCATCGCTCTAAAGCGCAGAGTAAGACTGTTTCTAACGTTCATATATTATTCTGTCATGGAAATCTGAATAGCAAACTATTTGTCACAAGTTTAATTCATCGTTGTTCTGTCTAGATAAAGGACTGTAACGTGCTGGCATCCAAGCTGCTCTTCATTCTGGACGACCTGTTGTGGGTGCTGACGGACTCTCAGCTCAAAGCCATCATACATTACGCCAAGTCTCTGAGCGAGGCCATGGAGAAGTCGGCCCAGCAGAGGAAGAGCAGGACGGCAGAGTCCCTACAGGTCTGCTGATCAATGTTTGAGAGAAAAGTCGATGAGGCATAATAAACCTGCAACATGATATGAGATTAAACAACTAGTGGACATAAAAACTTTAAATGTCTTCCAATGAAAAGGTCTCTTAGAGACAAAGTTCATATTTAAAACCTCATAAACTCAAAAATGTACTCAGCCTCCAAGAATTATATGTGTTTCTATTTTCAGCTCTCATTGCTTTCCAAAGCAACCATCAATGTTCAGTTTGGGGATTTTTTTCAGCCTTTTTATGCATTTTTTTGTCTTTGTTTTGCACATTATAGACTGCCCCATCGAACACGCATAGAATATATATTTTTCAAGCTCAAACTTGGCTATAAATCTGATTTCTACGTTTTTTTTCTTAATTCCCAAAACTATAAAGCTGCAAGGAAACTAAAGTACAAGAGAAATTACACATTGACATAAAAATGTAGAATCTCTATTGATAAGCACCTTATTGTCTCATTATTTAACAATCCAAGGTTGTTCAAATATTGTCACATTTTTAACTCAAACACAACTATACTGTAAATAACTGACTTTATAAAAGACAATTCTACAGATATAAATACATGTAAAAGCAACAAAAGCCTGGTTCTACATTATACATTCTAAAGTTATATTACTATAAATAAAATAAAAACGAAGTGTATTAACAGATAACAGACAGTATTATTATAACAAAACAAAGACTTAAATATAGTTGCTTCAAGCCTGTTTCTCGATATGTTAACTATATATTATAGTTGTAACTTGTTTGTGTTTCCCTATGATATTTATTTTGCAAGATATTTTTTCCTCATTTTTGTCAATCATCTTGATAATTTAGATGTTTGACCTCCTCTCTGTTTCAGACTGCTCCTCCTTCTCCTGGCCTCCACAACCTGTGGACAGAGACCCCCCCCGCCCCTGCTGGCCCCCCCAGCACCACCAGTCAATACTTTGATCTCTACGATGTTAAGGAGTCTTCTTACCACACCTTCATTTCCCGCTTGGACCTACACATATGCAACGACAGCTCTTCATTAGATGACGGTTAGTTGGAAATAGTCCTTATTGAATTTGAAGTATAACGTCAAGCTGTTTCCTGTCACTTATCATGTGATCTCTCACAGACGAGGCTCCCCCACCAGGCCTGCAAGGTGCCATGCAGCTGACATTCAGGAAGCTGGGCTTTGACTACTATCCCGTCCACAGACCGGGTGAGTGTGAGGCAGCTTTTCAACGCAGTTCACCCAGAGGCCTGTCCTGCTCCCACTTTATCCACAGCATTCATTCAGGACTAGCTTCAGGGAGGATTTTCTACTCAAGCGGACTAATTGCCTGGGAGTGTGTGCCCACTGCCATTATTCTCTGTGGAATTCCTCCAGTGTAGAATGTGGAGCAGCTGAGTCGCCTGTGGAGCCGATTACGGTCAATTAACCACAGACCACAAACCTTTACTAAGCTATTTGTTTGATTAAGAATTACGGTCTTTGAATATTAAATAAAGATTTATGCAAATACCAACCCAGTTCAGTTTTATACACAGTTTGTATACTTATCCAAACATCCAACATTGAAAAATGGCCACGGTTGTTGACAAATACAAAAGAATGCACTCTAATTTACAGGAAGTTGCTGATACAGAAAAACCTATTCTACTTTCAATTCTTCCGGATACTTTTTAAATATAGTCTTAGTCATGTGTAACATTTCCTTGTCAATTTGTATTAAATATAGTCCTTTTTATCCTGTTTTAGTAGACTAAAAGGCTCAGCATTCTGTTCTTATATTTGTCAAGAAATCAGTTACTATTTTGTTCATGTTTACTCAATGAAAACTGTTTAAATTGTTCTTTATAGTCATCAGATTATATTTTATACATTTGACTCATTCTAGTCTACCTTAGTTAGGAACTTGTTCCCTTAACCATGACCTTCTTATTGTTGTTAACCCTAATTTAAGTATATGACACACCCTGGTACATTGTGAACAATAAACAGTGCGTCAGAGGAAATGAGTTTGAAGCCTTGAATGGTGGCTGAATCAAATCCTTGTTGTTTCCTCTCTAAATCAGCTGATGGATGTCGGCACTGGGAGCGCTACAGTGGAGCCATGGAGGCTCAGGCTCAGTGGGCCGGGAAACTCCTGCAGGAGTACCAGAGGAGGGCCCAGGCTGCTGGGATCCCCGGGCCCCACTCTGAGGCCCCCCAGCCTAACAAGGACTCCCCCGCAAAGACAGTACGAGGTATGAGTGCAGAATTATAATATGTCAACGCTTAAAGGACTCAGATAAATTACACAGATCTACATGATTACTTGTATTTCCTTTATAACACAAGAAGATCCTACCACCTATAGTGTACTCGTATTATATATAGAAAAGTCTATATACTGGTCTATAGTGTATACATATTTATATTCCTGTCTATAGTACTGTTTATATTATGAGGTCTATATTATTTCTACCTTCTTTTTATCAAAATGTATACTACTGTTAATAGTGCTTACACCTTTTAATGCTGATAATACTGTATTTACTTTAGCTGTCATATTTATATACTTATTTTATACATAGGCTTGCCCTTCTGGTTAGACGCTAACTGCATTTTGAGTCCTACTATTATACTCTGTGCAATAAGAACAAACGTGAATGTAATTGAATCAAATCTAAAAGAAATACCACAAAGTAAACCACTATTGAATTATGCACCCATTTCCCAACAAATCTACAGATGGCTCAGTAACCGCACATTTTTTAATGATAACAAAGAAACAAACCCGTAACCAGCAGACTTGCTCTTTGTAAATGAGTCATTTCTGACTGGAAGTGATTTCTCCCCCACTCTCATTCTTCAGATGGTCAGTCCAGCCCTAAGTCGGGACCCTCCCCCTCTGAGCAGGCAGCAGGCAGGACCTGCACCGCTCCTTCCGGGTCCTCGCTGAAGAGGCTGCGCTCCTGCTGCGTGGTGGTCAGGGTGGACGACGTGGACATTCACCAGGCAAGCCTAAATGAATTAACTGATTAGATTGACCTGCTCCAGCACAAGCCTTACTTCAATAACTGCACTGAGGGGCTTCTGTTCTTCAGACGTAGCAGTCAGGCAGTATCTTTGGGCAAGGCTTGAGCTCGACTTACATTCAGAATATTTTAGTGATGACAAAGCAGTGACGAATGGTATTAATACTATGGAAACAGGAGTTTACAATCTTACAATTCTTAAAAAGATCCAATCCGCATCATGCCACAGACTGGTGGATCCAACAACAGGGACATATCAGCAACGTCCATCAGCTCTTTAAAAGAATTGACGTCACCATACGTTTTACACAGACAAAGGTCACTGGTTGCATTCATGACATAACTGCCTACAGTTAACATGGAAAACATGAATAGTTTGTGTGTAAAGCAGGTATTGGTTGATTAATTGATAAAAAACACTCTTTACAACTCTTTGCAGTGAGCATGCTTAATGTCTGACCACAATCATTATCAAGATGATGCCTAATTGAGGTGCTTTATTCCATCACGATTTGAGAAATGATAACTTTTGAAAAAAAATGTCTGTGTATAAAACTGGCTCTTTTCCAAAACTGTAGCTCCATGGTAAGCTAGCTCAGGGGTTCCCAAAGTGGGGGGGTCGCGAGACTCCGAGTGTGGGTCGCGAGATGATTACAAAATAAAAATGGGAAATAAAAAAAAAAAAAATTGATTATTTTTTTTAATAATTTAAATAATTATTAATAATAACGTTTGCATAGACATTTTTTTCTTTGACAATCCACTAGCGCAGTGTTTCTCAAACTTTTTTTTTTTTTTTCTGAAAATAATTCACTAGCACAGGGGGTCGCCAGTCTCTGGCACTGTTATTTTGGGGGTCGCGGGCTGAAAAGTGTCATGTGCTGCAGTGTGCTCATCACTTGCAGTTAGCCCACCTGGGAAAAAACCAGTGCCAGCCTGACAGGCCGTACGGAGGGAACAAAAGTCTCCTCTGTTCTGCCCAGCTATCTAATTTGTTTGATCAGATTGCTGCTCTGTTATATTGATGTGATTATGTATAAATGCATCAAATTGCCCCTCTGGCAAACCTTTACAATAGATTGAGCTGTACAAACAACCAGCCTTGATATATTTTCTTAAGTTTTAGCCATGCACCTTTCTTCAGTCAAATACATCAGTAAGAAAAGAGAAAGTCTCTCCACTTGGCTGCTCTGGTGTTTTCATCTGAGACGGAGAAACCCCCAGCCTCTTCAGATTACACTCTCAGTGGTTCTGAAATTTCACTTTGGACATTTTCGACTTTTCACCATGAAAGAACATAACATTTCCAGGTCTATTTAAAGTCATAGACACTTGTAGTTCCCCTTTTTTTTTTAAAGAAGAAGAGACCCCGGGAACATTTTCTATATGCCTTCAGTTTATGACAGGAAGTCACTCATGTCCTAACTCAGGAGGTTTAGTTTTGTTATGTGCAACATTACTTTGTTGAGAAATTGAGTTCCTTTTTTCCGTTGTTCTGAATGAAGTAGATTTACCCCAAAACAAATCCCATATTTAGTTATATTGTTCTAACTTCTACACATCCATATTCAGGTGTCTACAAGAGGCCGTCAAAACAAGAAGACCCGGTCCTTTTTATCCTGCAACCGTAAAGCCCTGCGTTTACCAGACAACGTACCAGCAATTCATCTGCAGTTCACTGAGTACTACTTTCCTGACAACACCAGCTTTACAGGTATTCTGTGTTTGCATGTATTTAGCCAGATTTGTTGTGTTCTCTCTCAAGTTTAGATCTCTTATGAGCATTGTATGTCTGCTGCATTTAAATGTTTGTATCACAGCACAACCCCCCTGTTATAACAAAGTATTATTTTTTCCATTGTTTTTTTCTCTTTTTTTCCTCTTCCAGTGCCCACCTCGAACCTGTATGCCCAGCTGAACGGCCTGCAGCTCTGTGTGGACCCAGCCAGCGTTCTGTGGATCAACCTGTTCTCCAGGGGTCTGCTGCACACCCTGGATCAGGTCAAAGCTTTCTACCATTTGCAAGACAGCTGCAGAGCAGAAGAGCATGTAGACGTGCGCTTGGATGCAGCTCAGCTCAAGGTGAATACAAACTGCACTGTTGTTTTATATATTGGTCACTCACTGTGGGGAGGTACCCCTGAACAAAAACAGGGGAGCTCCCCATCAATATAAGGACAGCAGAAAGTTTACATATCTTCCGCCACAGAATAAAACCCCAGCTGTATTGCTACTTTGCCAATAAAACACACAAAACAAAACCCACTCAATACAATGAATGTTTCTTGCTGTTCTGAGATGTTTTATTTGATCAATACCACCTATATTTAGCTAAATGTAATATAATGTGGCGGTTCTTTTTTTCAATTAAAATATTTGTGGAGCCCCTTTTTTCTCTGATGATTCTTTTTGCAATGAAACTTTACTACCTCCTGTAAATTAATGTTTGATATTTTTTAATCCTTCCTATAGTTAATAATCCCCTTAGACTCTTCCATATTGGACCACCCGGAGCGCCCGCAGTCCCTCTCTGTTACCGTCCCCCAGATGGTCCTCAGCAACACCCGCCTCTGCCCTCACGGCTCCAGAGCGGACCTGAACGCCACCTTTGAGAAGTTCTCCAGCTGCCCTTTCTTTCAGCACACGCCTCCCTGCCCTTACCCCAGGGACCAGAGTGCCTTCCACCCCCTCCCCTCCACCTTCCTCCTGCACTCTCAAGACACCGAGCCTCAACCATTTGACAGAAAGCAGCTACGACCCCAAGATGTCTGGTCTCTCAGTCTGTCCCGTGTGACCCTAGGTTTTGACGGCGCCCGGCGATTCCCCAAAGGCAGAACACAACCTTTTGTTGAACCCTTCGCTGTGTCTGTGTGGATGTGTCAGCCCTCTGCCTTACAAAACGGATTATCGTCGTCCTCCTCCAGCCCCAGCCTAGCCCATCAGCCATCATCAGAGCAGGAAGAGGCCTCACTTGCCTCTGTGCACTTCCTGGCCCACACCATCACTCCAGTGAAGATGTGGCTCAACCACTACCAGTATGTCGCCCTGCTGAGGATGAAGGACTCCATGGCTCGTTTGGGGGGGGAGTTAGGCCGGGATCTTCGAGATGTCAAGCAGGCTCAAGGCAAGAAAACAAAACCTGCTACAGTTTGTCTTTCCCTCCTGGTGGACTCAGCAGAATTGGGTCTCCTGTTGCCACCAGCGTGCACAGAGCCCGAGGAAGAAGTCCCCCACACCCCGGAGACAGACAGCGGCAGCATGACAGACTCTGACATCTCCCCCACCCATCACTCCGCAGTGCTGGAGGACAGCGGGTTAGAGAACGGCGTCTCCTCCATCAACACCGGCTCTGCGTTCGATCCGAACGAACAAGACGAGGTGGTGGAGGAGGCGTGTGAGGCCGTAGAGGAGGGGGACGGTTTGACAACAGAGAGGGACATCCACGTCCTCTCACCTGGACACTCCCCCGCACTCTCACGCGAACCGTCCAACTTCAGCCTGGAGGGAGAGTTGTCGAGCGCCATCATCGTCACTAAGGATGCGACCAAAGACGCCCTGAGTGCCTCGCTGGACCTGACCAAAGGCGCCTTTTCAATGACAAAGGACGCCTTCAGCATGCTGAGTCGTGGCACCGGGATGAGTAAATTGTTCAGTCCGCAGGCAAAGTAAGTCCCTCCTGCGGTGCTGTTGGCAACATCATGAGTGTTTGTATTTCTGGAACCCATACTGTGCGCAGCATGCTTTTACTGGCTGCCCCTTAACGAATGTGTGTGTGTGTTTATAGGGAACTGGTCCAGCGCTCAGATGAGTCCTCCCCCTCCCTGGCTGCCAGCCTGCACCGCCAATCCATCAAGCAGTCGCCTTCCCAGCATTCCTTTGATAGTGCTATCTTAGATGGCAGCCTGCCTGACGAAAACCTCTCTGTCGACAGCGATTTCAGCGAGAATTTTGTTGTTCTCATGGACTCAGGTGCTTAAAACACTGCCAGGTTTCCAAAGCAATGTCTCTGAATCACACAGGTCACATCTATTATAAGCTTGTTATCATGTTTCCAGAGTTTGGGACGGAGTCCATGCGTCCCAACAACACAGGCAGCCGAGGCAGCCCGGCCCCGGGCACAGAGGGGGGGTCATCAGCCGACCTCAGCAGCTCTCTGTCCCAAAGCATAGAGGACGTATCTCAGGATATGGTGGGTTACTACGCTCTAATCGCAAAAGTATAATTAATACTTATAACATACAAACATTGATTTGAAGTATAAATCCAAACAGTTTTTAAATGTGACCTCATGTGCTGTTGTTACAGTCCTCAGTGTTGCTGCTGGTGCTGAGTGGAACGGCCTGCACAATGGAAGTAAAGGGAGAAGACCAAGTACTGGCTGTCGAGGCCCAGAATCTGGTCCCGGTGCAGATGGGTAATAACAGAGTATCTGACCTGCTGGCTGGCCTCGTTCAAGGTAACTGTGCTGTTTGTTTCCTATCTAAGAACTCTTTAAAAAAAGTCTCAAATATTGTCTTTGTTTTTCTGTCTTATGAAACACTTTTTAAATTAAACTAATCAGTGGGTTGCTTAAATAACTCTAGGAAAGCCTATTTTTAGATGAGTATTGTAAATCTTTATATATAATCTCAAAATCCTGATATGAGACTAAATATCGTCTCTGATTTTGAATGTTGTCATTTAGCATCATTGTTGTTTTACTGGTTTTATATGCTGATCTACAGAAAGTGAACTATGTTTCTAAACTTACTAGACTGTTCTGATGGTTCAATTATTGATTTGACCCAAATAGTCATTAAATCTACTTGATCAAGATGCAATATGAACATCTGGTAAAGTGTCCATGTGGTTAACAAATGCGCCGTCTCCTTTGTTTCTGCAGCCCCAGTCTTACCACCCCAGGACCGGCCCGGTGTGAGGGGCTGTCCTGTGGTGTGCCTGCGAGCAGAGATGGGACCCTCTGCAGCCCGACACTCAGGTCAGGCCGAGACTCTGGGCTACATAGAGATGAGAGTGCAGAACTGCAAGGTGGAGCTGTTATCCTCCACAGTGACTAACATCGGTCCTTTCCTGGAAGACGAGTTCAGCGCTGACAGTCCGCCAATGAAGTTACACATCAGCAACATCACAGTCACTTTGAAGGTTCGTTTGGGTTAGAAAATAAAATGCTTTTGAAGAAATGGAGTAGAAGGACTTAGACAGTGTTGTTGTATGTGGTTCATTTTCACTTTTTTATTTCTTATAGGACGATAGCCCTAAAATCTACCCTACAGCGCCTCAGCCCGTCCCAGCCTCTTTCATTGTGGATCAGCTGCTGCTCGAGCGCTGTGAGGACGGCATGATGAGGCTCAAAGGTGAGCTTTCTTTTGTCTTCAGCAGCATCATGAACTGTAAAACCACAAAGCTCACGACATCTGCTGAAAGATCTTCACAGAAACATGAACAGAAAGTGATCTTTACCATTTCCCCTCTGCTCGCAGCTGAAGGTTCAGACCCTAAAGCCTCAGCCTGTGTTCCTGTGGCGGCCCCCGACAACCCAAACTGTTCCTACTCTGTTCAACAGCAAAGCGAGGTAGGGGAGACCAAGCAGTTTCATATATGTATAGATTTACTGTTTATGCTTTGATCTATTGTGTCTGTAGCTAGGGGTGTAGCCTGGTAAGTTTTTAGCTGGTTAGATGAAAAGTTATACTTTAATATAAACAAATTACAAACAAAAATCAAGCCTCTTAAAAACAATGTTAATGGTGAAATATTGTTTTGTATTTTTATTTATCTATCAAATTTGCCATCTTTGGTCATTTTGTTTCTACACACTGAAAAACACACTCATAGGAGGTTTAATTGACAATTTGGTCACTATTTCCAAACTCTTGCCCTCATTGGTTGGGTATAGTTTAGGAAGCTTACAACGCAGGACCTCTGTATTTAGTAGTATCAGTTGTTGTTTTATGAAACTTTTAACAGGGTCAGGTGAAGATATTTAAACCTCATCTGAATTACAGTTTCTACTCATGTTTAAATCAGCCATAATCACTATGTCTGTTACATACATCTGTAATACTGGTGTCCTGTTGCTGGTCAGCTCTAACACAGAGAGGGGTCAGTAAACAGGATAGAGTACTGTTGCCTTAATTACACCTGTTACTGTCTGTCAGAATCTGATATCGGCCCACTTGGCAAGCAGCATGTTGCCAAAATGTTCATGTGATGTAGTTGAAACTAACTGATCCAATGATCTGTTACAGAGACAAACTCTGGAGTGCCAGCTCTCCGAGGCCCAGGCCGCTCTCACACAGGCCCTCAGCGAGAGAGAACAACTCCTTCTGGAAGTCAGGAAGCATGACCCCGCGTTTACTTTTTGAGCCTCTCTTCTGTCTGTCTGTCGCCTCTGAGCCAACTGCATCATTGCTCCTGCTGAAGAACAGTGACGGGATGCATCAGGCTGAATGTCAGGAACCAGCAAGGCTCATTTAAATCTGGATGTTGGACATGTTTGAAAAGAAGGTGAAGCCAAGTTGTGGCTTTGGATCACTTCCAGAGGTTAACAAAAGAGCCTGTATGACAAATACTAAAAGGACAACTTAGTGAGCTTACTTATAGGTATATTAATGGTACTATTTTTTAATATGGCAGTTTAAATGAACCTCACTGCTGCACTGAAGACAAATGACCCTGGTTATTTCTCATTCGAGTCAGTGTGGACAGTAAAGTCATTGTGTGGTTTCGGTGTTTGTCACACAGCATGCAAGGGTAAATATCACCAAGCTTTAATTATCTCCGGTTAAGTATTTGTGTTTTGGAAATATTAAGTTGATCACATGCCAAAACCTCCTCCTCTTCACATGCACTGACACTGCCAGACAGCTGCTAGTCCATGAGTCGCTCCCATTTACAAAACACAGCTTAATGTCAAGCATGCTTTTTGAACCGTGCTAATTTACACAGCACATTTACACATAGACTCAATAGACTCAATAGACTTAGTCAATTAGATTACCTCTGTTAGATGTTATGTTATTATGACGATAGTATCAGCTGTTGTACATGTGTTGTGATAGGTAGGGAAAACAATGCACTTTTTCTTTTTTAAGGAAGCAGGTTTAAACTGCTTTCACTGACTCAGAAATGCATCTCTTTCCACCTCGGTTGCTTTTTATAACCAAGATGGCATGGTAAACGCTCTTATGAAGTTTCACTGTCCTTAATAAGCAGGTTGAACCATTCCCCAGTGTTATTTTTCTTTGAGTTGAGTTTCTTTTGTATTGTGAAGCCTCTGAGCTCTCAGGGCGCACAGTAGCTCCAGTACTGTAACAGGGTTAGTCTTTTTACTCCAACACTCTGGTTTAACTAGGTTATGTATTATAACTACAACTACCAGAGTTATAATACTGATCTACTTATTTTGTAGCTTGCTAGGAAACAACTGCTAGTGTTTTCACCTCTGTGCACATTTGTCATAGTGTAGTGGTCATGAACTAATATGTCTATATTTATTGAGATTTCTCAACAAGTGCTTTTTTGTTATACCAGAGTTACTTTACAGTGTATTGAAGCCATATCAATCTAAGAAAATTTAAGTTTGAATAGAAAATGTTGGTACTAATAATGTATACGTTATGTGAATGACCAAATTCACTACAGGACATATTCTTTTTCGGAATTTAATCCTGATCTGCAGGATTGTATCAGGCCAGTCATCAAATGTTCTAACTTCTTTTCTATGCATAAAATCTGTTATATGCATGGATTCAAACCTTGATGAATGTGTTCATCAAAAAGACTTCCACAGTACGATATTCAGTGTACGAATGCTTTCATGAAAGAAACCTCTCGGCTACAGTTTCTGTTCAAGTGTTCTATTGTTACATCAGTGGTTTAGCATTTTGCCTGTGAAGTTATAATTATCTTTTTTTTATGGTTGCGTAGCTGTTAGTCATCTTTCACCATTCATCATTTCCCACTGTGTGCTCGGGAGACCCCTGGTGGCTGAACTGGCCTGAGCATTCCCCATTAAAAACACTTTCCTTTCTTAAACATCAGAGTTGCCTTGCAAGCTATGAATGACAGATGTGCATTTTTACAGAGGAATGCAAAATATGTAAGCAATAGGAATTCAGCTTTGGTTCAACCAAAAAAAAAATATGACAAGAAACAAACTACACATGTTTTATGTGGCATTCTTCACTTGAAAATAAATGATGTACTTATTGTCTGCCAGGTTTAAACTGCATGAGCACATTTTAACTATCAGTGTTAGAAAGCAGAGATACTGCTGTTTATCCTCAGAATAACTTTAGTTGTGATCTTCTCAACTTTTGATTTTTTTCTTGTTTTTGCATGGCCTTAGAAGACAAAGATACAGTGGTATGAAGTTGAACCCGGGCTGGATGTAACGTGTAGCTTTAAGGTTAATCCAGTCTCCTCTACTGACAAACTGGTGCTCTGATTCCATCCGCTTATGACCTGCTCATAACCATGCAAAAAGGAGAAGGACAAAAAGTGAAGCAGTCACTTCAACCAAGCAAAATGTTGCCAGTGAGGGAAAATGCATGTACTGGGGTGATGTTGCATAGTTTATGCGTTGTGAGTTACTTGCACTTGTGATACATTCACTGGAAATTGCACTTGTTTTGATGTATATCAGTATTTCTGTCAGTTGTGTAGTTACATTAATTTTGTATTTTCTTTATCACTTAATTGAGACTAATATAAGATTGGTTCTGTGAACCAAAGCTAGTATGTGCAAAATATTTTGAAAGTGTAAGAATAAATGATTAATTTCTGAACACTTTTCAATTGGGCCTTTTAAGTTTTATTAGAACACGCATGTTTCCATGTAAAGAATATCTGTTTTCACTTTTGCGTCGTCATAAAATATTTACCAACTTGTACGTTCAAAATCTCACTCCAATGATTTTACTATCTCTATAGTTTCGACTATAACTTAAAAAGAAGTTTAGATATTTCCAAATAAAACTGGAAGCATTGTTTTTTCAGTATTGTGAGACCAACTAAATACATTCTGAGATTCACTGAATGATGGAAGTCAACTACTAACAAAACCTTTATTTTCAAATGTCAATTAAAAAAAGCTAAATACCAAATGTGTCCTCTAGATATAAAAAGAAAAATACACATTTTTGAAGTTTCAACTAAACATTTATTTGTGAAACTATAAGGAAATTCACTGTTGGCAAAACACAACTTTCTCACGAGAAAACCTTTCTCCAAAGATCCGTAGTTATTAAAATAACGAGGCAAAAAACCAAACTGTATAAAAAACACTTAACAACCATAAACATGAATATAATGTCACACTCGTTGCACTGTTTTGTATGATGTGTCAAGCATTCACCCTGACAATCAGAGGTGACAAGTCATTTGTATTGACCGTTCTTTAACACTATTGTCTGTCACTGGTTTTAACTCTGGATAGCTAGAAATGCTTAGTGTCTATTTGGCTGCAGTATGCCTACAGCTTTATGACAAGTCTTTCAGAAGCTATGGCACAACCTTTTTAACTCGCACGCATGCTCCCCATACATTGAAAGCAAAGACGCTTCAGTTGAAGGTAATTTTTTTGAACTTGGTGTTGGGAATCTGATCTCGAGTCTTTAGCCTCCTCACGGCTTCTCTCATGTGTTTGGGCTGAAGCGGTGGTGTTTCTCCCCACTTCTCACAAACGTCCAATGCTGTGAGGACAAAAGATAAACTGTTTTAAATACATAATAGTCCAATTTAAACTTCAAAGAAATACAAATAAGAGACATTTATTGACATCTTTCAGCCAATTTGCTATGTACTTTTTGAAGTCCATCACTCACCTTCTTCAACAATTTCTCCAGCAAAAACCTTGGAAATACCAGACATGGCAATCACCACATTCTGGGACACTGATGATCCTGTTATGGACTGGATCAGCTAGAAAATACAAATAAAATATTAAGCCATTTATGAACTAAATTCAGGGATTTAAAAAAAAAAAAAAGGTCAGTGTTTATAAATACCCTCTTAATAGCCGCCTTAGGGAAGGCAGAGCGTCTGTACATCTCATAGCGATTCAGCTGCTCTTCAGAAAAGGATGACACTAAAACTCTGTAAGACAAGAAGAACAGGGGGATTGTGGTGGGGTGAACTGGTATGTGACAATGTGTTATTTATTTTGATCAGAATGATCCGTTAGAAATCCCAGCCTTACTGCATCTTTTGTATTTCATCCTCATCAACCTTTTGGCACTTTTTTTTCTTCTCTGGTTCCACCTTCGGTCTTTTGGAGGAAGGTTCGCCAGAGGTTCCTTCTTCCTCATCTTCCCCAGCTGCCATTTCCTACACAGTGAAAGACAGTATGGTTAGAGCCACTTAAAAAAATGAGACGCTACTTTGTGAAAGTGAACCTTCACTTGTATCACTTACAGATTTAACATCCTGGTTGGACTGATCTTGCGAAGATGAGTCTTTGTTTTCATCTGCAGCTTTCGATGTGGAAGGTCCATCCTCAGTTTCATCTGATTTATCATGCTCCTCCTTACAAGAAGTTATTCTCTCAGATAAAGCCTCAGGTTTGATCCGCGCAGGGTCAGCCATGATCACACCTTACACTGGTTGACAACTTCAGATTCTGTAAAGTAAATAAGGGAGTTTATTTGGTGGAATATAAGTATGTATTGTTTACAGCGACTATACAAACATACAATGTTCTTATATGATGCATACTGTATATGTAACTACTCAACGGTATATTAACTAGTTAAAATGAGCAGAACCATGAACATCTACAGCAGTAGAATTAAACAATTCACATTAATGTACTAGTATCATTCATCTCAAAACATCATACAGTGTAAATTGTAAAGCAATGACAGGGACCATTTCACTGCACTGTCACTTAAGTAATGTATGTAATTTAGCTGATTACACTGTATAATAGATTTAAAGGCAGTTATGTTACTTATAGAGGAGCATTCACACAGCCTTAATAGTACTTATATACTCTTTGTACCTCTTTTTATTAGTTGGTTGCCAGTTTGGCTAAAGCTAGATAGCAATCGTTTTGGTTTCTATAGCGACTCATCTCAAGTATGGAGCAAGTGCTGCCGCTTGATTAAACACAGTTTTCACGATAACTCAACTGAGAAGCCTAAAAAAAAGAGTACACAGGTATGGTTTAACGAATAAATGTGTGTAAAATAAGGATGAAAACACGAATACAACATGCACCTACCCTCTGTGCAGCTAGGCGTCAACAAAACAGCACCAACAGCAAAGCTAACGGTGGAGCAAAGTTAAGCTAACGTTAGCTTAGCAGCTAACACACAGCAAATTCATTACTGTAGTCACAATGAATTACATTTAAGCAAATCCTTAGTCTTAGAGCAATGATGGCATTAGGATGCAAGTTTTCTCGGCGGTAGCAAATATAGTTGTGTTGATAGCATTGCACCGGGTTTCCGTTTCCGGTTTTGAATGAACTTTAAAGACACCGGCAGCGGTACATAAAAACACTGAGCTAAAATGTCAAACATGCGATGTTTGTTATGTATTTTATTGCCGTAGCTGTTAAGATTTTGTATTGAGTTAAATGATTTAATAAACTATTTTAGAACAGCCAGTTAAATCTTATACAACAATGTTGTCTCTGTGTTTGCTGTCACCTGGTGTTATGTCCCTGTTTACACCGGTTTACACCTTAATAAACAGACTATGGTTCCCACCATGAGGGAATTTTACACGGGTTTTATTTCAAGCAAAACTTCTACCTGTTGTTGAGATTATCATCAGGTTCACAGTAGTTACATCTGGGGTACTATATAATTTAAGAGGAATACAATTTATAATTGATGTAGACAATTTACAATAGGCTACATGAGAGTGACTATTTGTAAATAATGAAAAGGATTGGTTTGGAAATGTGCTCTACACTCTAGATGCGACAGTAGAACAGACATCTCAAACACTGGATGGATATTATCCCTGTGTATGAGCACTAGGGGCGCCATCTTGCTTTAGCCCATCCACCTTCACTATCAATTAGTTAGGGCGGGGGGTGCTAGGAGTTGCATGCCTGTGTGTGTGTGTGTACGTGTGTGTGTGAAGCATTTCGGATTGGAGATGCAGAAAGAAAGGGCAGTTTCAAGGAAGTGACGGACGAGGCTCAGGGGACTGGTCAAAGGAAGTTTGCTTGATGGTGGTACCGTGCTGCTGAACGAAACTTTCCCCCCTTGAGGAGCAGCGGCACCGTGGATCGGGACGGACGGATCCAGCGGCGGAGGGAGCTTTTGTTTCCTCGCCACACGAGTAGCACTGAGGAATAACTTGAGATCGGGAGAAGACTGGGATCGCAGAATAATTTTAACTCCGGCAACCAAGCCCCCCTTTTTCTTCTCTTCCCCGCGCCTCCTCTGATTTTTTCTGGGATCCGCGATGGGGAAGGAGCAGGAACTTCTGGAAGCGGCGCGCACGGGAAACCTGGCCGCCGTGGAGAAGCTTTTATCCGGAAAGCGACAGTCCGCTGGCACTAGCAGCGGTTCGTCTGGGACCGGGGGAAGCGGCACCAGCAGCGGACACGGAGCCTCCTCTCATACCCTCTCCAGTCTGCTCAGGTAGGCTCTGGAACCGGGAAACACAGTCGGATATAACTGAATGGGAGACAGCCAGTAGTCTCAAACCTGTCAAATAATGCCTGATCAGTTACTATTATAGCCTATATTGAAGTATGTGATTTATCCTTGGGTATTTACGCAGCGTAATGCTTGTTTTGAATTGCCAAACAAACACAACCTAAACCAATCCAGCACAGGAGCAGCGACATGCTTCTTTGTTAGCTCCCAGCCAGCTGTACTATACAGTATTGTGCAAAAAAATACCTCGTAGGTAATGACGCAACTAAAATACAGACATCTGCAACAAAACAGCCCCCTGGTCTACCTAAAAACTAACACACATGCATTATTAATTGCTTACATACAGTCTAGACCTGAGCACTGGTGAAAATGGAGTGGAGAGACTTGTCACAACCACATTTTCATTATCTTAAGCAGCATTATTTTCATATTTCCATTGTTCTTGACTGAAAACAATTTCCTTTCTACAGCTGTATAGTTTTGACCTTGGTAGATTTAATTAGTAGCCATCAGTGGTCACAGGGGGGAAGCCCTACTGAGGTAGACCTTTGATGTGGTTTTTCACTAGGGAAGACCTACCAGGCATGCAAGGTCAGGGATATTTAGCTGCTCTGTAAGGGCTTGTGATTTTTACTATGGTTGTTGTCCTGCTCACCCCTTTATTTGATAAAGGGATTTCTGATATAGGAGATTAGGATAAAAACTATTGCCAATATACAGTGCCTGTCACCTGTGCACAGTCAGTCAGTATGTGCTTCAATGCAAATGCTTTACCTGTTTGGTGGTGCCTTCTAGAAAACAGGACAATTTTCAACAAAATGGAAGACATTTGTGTGGTTTTGGTAATGGATATGAGTCCCTGTTTGTTTTTACAATGAAAGATTGCATAAAATGCCTCGCAGTGTTATTGGGAGGAAGCTTGTTCTGGCCTTTTTAAATGCACCATCCTTTTTAAATGTGTGCAGATGAGAGGTGCTGGGTGATATTAAATAATAGGATGGAATGAAAAGGATCTGATAAGGTCTGAGTTTCATTTTATTCTGCAGATATTATCTGAATTATAGGCTTACCAAAACAGGATGTTTGGTTTTTCCCTGGGCTGAAACACATTTTCTGAAAGTTATATAGTTCCATAATGTATCCATAGTTGAAACGGTAGTGTGTTGTGTGCAAAAACCTTACTTCATAAAGCTACAAAGGCTAATATATATATCTGCCTATAGATACAAATGAAATATAGCTCATTGACTTATGGCCAGGCTTAGTGCTGCATGTCAAAACCGGCTTCTCTGAACCCTTGTTTAAATGCTGAGCACATGCAGGTATACATCTGTCAATCATACTATAATATTGCTCCTCTGGGAGCCCGGTGCCAGGCACCTTCATTCACGAGACAAGTGTAATGGCAAAGCTTGAGGTGATGCATCGCTGTGTTACTTAGTGCAGACTGCACAATGTACTCAAGGTAATTACATTAAACCCTTCTAATCGGAAATCCAATTCAGGGATGTCATGCAGTCAAGGCTGGCTCTGTTTCTCCCTCACAGATCTGTGGGCGGACTGAAGAGCCCATTGTGTCATCTATTCTGACTTGAGCAATCAATGTTTGGCAATGAGATCCCCGAGAAATGATTGGCTCGACTTTGCAGGAAATGAACTACGGGTGTGTAGATTTAAAAAGCCTGTTGCCTGCAGACACCTGAGCGTTTACGACATACTCTTAGAATATATCTAGTTGTAAGATTTAGTGACCACAGGACTCCCTGGGGGATTGTTGCTATTGCGTATGACATTTGATTTAGTCTGCATGATAAAAATGTCAATACGTTGCAGGACATCAAACTGAAATACTACAGCGGGACAGGCTTTCGGTTGGTGGGTGTGTCTGTTTCTCCTTTACCAGAATCGCTTTGTTACATGTTCATCATCCATTGTTGGAAAGAGGGCCTGTAATCCTGTCAGAGGAGGTTTGATCTGTAGGACCTGTCTTGGCTGTAACTCATCAGGTATAAAGGGTTAGGCACTCCACTTCATTACAAGCACTTTAGCATCCATTTCTGCAATAAAACATATTTGTAATCTGTAGCCTAAATAGTCATTTAAGACATGTTGTTTCTTGTGCAGGCATAGTAACATATTAGACTTTATTTGCAGAATATAGCCTAGTTAATTAAACTACCTGTGTTTATTGTGTAGCTCGAACAACATGCCATGACGATGAATAATTGAGCCGTATCAATTTCATTACAATTAATTTGAAGGTGTGTTGTGTATGTTTCCCCTAGATTTTTTGCGTTCCTACTCTGGAATGGGGTGCATGTCAAGACCTGTGTTGTTTTTGTAACCAGGCAGTCGTACAGCTCTGCTCTGAGGAATGTCTACTTTCCCAAGAGGCTGCATCCCAGCGGTTGCCATGGGATAGACACTGACCCCAGCATGTTTAACACCGCCGCCGCCCCAAACATTTGTTCCGTGGGGCTCCATTATCACCAAAATGATCTGGGCGGGGCTCCCTGGAGTGGAAAGGTCACCGTGTGACCTTTATAGCGGCACTGTGTTGTTGAGGCAGAAGTAAAGTTGATGAGTTGAAACTTTTTGTTGGAATTATCTGGGCCATACTGGTATCTGTATCTGATTGAAGTATTTTTGGAGCTGCAGACTTAATGAAAAATCCTTGTTTGTCTTAAAAAAAGCACACCATGATAATTTCAATCTATTTTTCAATGATAATGTTTTAAAATGATCATTCCCTCTAATATTGCAAATCCAATCACAATTGCAATATATGTCAAAATAAGTGCAATTAGTTATCTATTCATAATCATGCAGCGCTACTCCCCATCATAGTTTTTGCTAGGCCCCATGACCCGTTTTGATCCCAGTGGTCTACAGGAAGAGTTCTTCTCTAGCACTTCCTGGATAACGTTGTCCAAACACGGACAGCTGCTTCGGTCAGACCGGAGGTAAGACAGGTCCCTGGCAGAGAAAGTGCCGGCCCACTGAGGGGAAATTAACCGAGGAATGCATGGAGTTCTGGACAGACGCTCTGAGAGCTTAGCCAGATGAGGACTCGTCTCCCAGCTCCACAGCCACGTCCTTTGTCCCACTGACAAAGCGTGGAATGGTGTCTTTTCATATTCATATCAGTCCCAAAGACCATTCTGGAGCTTTCTGTACCTATTTAGTTTAACAAAGAAAATCGAGCTGTCATTTGCATTGACCTGGACCACCTATTGTGGTCGAGTGTCTTACTTGTCGAGTCTGCTGTGTGGGGCTTTTGCAATATTTGGTGATAAAAATCCGCTTTAGATATTCACATCCTCTTGAAATGTATTTTCTCCCCAACATGCGATTCCTTTCTCTTAATGCTAGCGAGGAAAGCATTTCTATCAGTGTTGACTTGGTCAGTATTTTAAGAGGCTTAGGCAGGACTCCAGATCATTCCATCCCATTACATCCACAATTTCTGGCTCATCCCAGGCAGACCCATGTTGTGTGACTGGTGTCAGCCGAAGGAAATATCCGCTGCACAAAAACAAGCACATCCTGTCCCTATTTTCCTTTTAACAAAATTTCCCTGGAGATTCTGTTATTGTGCATGTAGAATTCAATGAGTGTGAAGGTGCACTGCAGGACCTCGGATGGAGTGTCTGCAGATGACAGGCACACAGCGGGAATATGACACCCTCAGTCTGTAGCTGGGTTTTATAGTAGCTATCAAAGTCATGCAAACTGTGTCACTGCCTGCTGCTCGTGCAGGCAGACAGCGCTAACAAGACACTTTCTATCCCGTTTACAGTAGAGAGCCTCAGATCATTCCTAGTTAGCTTAGGGCTGGGCAAACAGCACGACTGGCAGTGACATTTCATCAACGGTGACCTCTGAACTAAAAGAAACCATAGCTGGTTCAACCCAGGAGGGAGCAGTGATAGCTGGGAAATCTAAACCAGCATGTTAGCATTCCTGGAGCATCTGAGTTTGGGATGCTCTGCTTTGCGCGTTATGTTTACGGCCCATGTTTGTGTTAGGAATCAGGCGGAAGCACACATTAGTAGCTGTGATGAATTCCACATATGTGGGTGTGGGGGGGAATTGGCAATAATGGACACATAAAGTGCCCTTAATAGCATGTAGCCGCCTTTAATTGAAGCTAATGATTGTAGGATAAAAAAGGCTTTGTTAATGAGTTTTGTTTCTGAGGAGTTTTTAGAAACTTAAGATATATCCTGGCTGTAATCATGTCAAACAACAATGATTTGACCAATTATTGGGCGTAGCAATTACTACTCATTTGTATCTCTTGGTTCTCTATTTATTTATTTATTTATAGTCTCCATCTATCTGTGCTTCCTGTGTGAAAATAAACAGACCTTTGCTTGTGTATGACCAGCACAGCAACGCAATGACACACCAACAGTATGTGTTCTTGTTTATGTAAACTCTGGTTCACCCCACTCGCTGGAACCCCTATAATAACAAATGGACAAATGTAAAAGATTGGGCTGCTGTGGTTGTGATGCATCTTTTGGTTTTGTTGTTTGAACCCATTTGTAGGACGAGGTACCACGGTGAGCAGAGACGTCAGGCCCCGCCTCCCTCTCGCCCTGTGCTGCCCTATGTGTGTTAGCTGGTTGTTAGCAGCCACCTACCTAGACACTTTCATCCGTCTGGCCTGCTGGCTGGCGTCGTCCTTTCTCCCCCTCTGCGCTGCTCTCAGCAGTCTTCTTGCCCACCTGCTGGGCCCACGCCAACCTCCACTCCACCTTCAGACTTCAAACATGTTGTACTTGGAGCCAGAGTAATGGTTCTGCTGCCCTCAAAATGTTCAAACAGGAAACAAATGATCCAAAATCCCCTTGCTTTGATATTAGTGCAAAGTCCAGACATGATAGCCTTAGAATGACTAAGCAGATTGACAACAGACTAACTGGGAAACACACAAACTTTCATAATCGTGCAGCATATCACCAACAGTCATGAACACTTGATCTAAAAAAATTCTTTGTCTAAGAATGATTTTGCTGATAAAAAGTTAAAGAGCAAACTAGTTGTTATTTTTGCCAAAATCTTAAACCTAGCAAACTAGATCAGACAGATGTTGTGTGCTTTTTTAAGAAGTAGGTTGTCAGCATAACAAAAATAAACTGCCCATCCATCCGGCAAGATTTCAGTAGAAAATGCACATCAGCTTGCTCTTTTAAGTAAAATGCTCAGAGCACGCCAGTGAAATCTGTGTCTGTGTGCTGAGGCGTCTGCTGTGAAGTCGGTGTGGGAAATGCCAACTTGTTGTGAAACAGGCTGTGATTGATCCCTTCTTTTCTCGTTCCATCCGATTCTCCCCGATTGCTTTTCTTCTATATTCAACGTTTCAGCCTGCCAGCACTGATTTTCAAGCCCAATCTTTTTGATTCAGCTAGAGCCCATTGGACTGGTCTGATCTGTGGGAATACACAGTTTCTTCACACCTTCTGTTGCCACACATTCGCTCTTTGTGAATCTCCCTATGATGTGTTATGAGCCATTGAAGACTCAATCAGGCTTTATTAAAGCTTTTAACTGCAATCAAATTGGAAAATGAGCCTCCATATTGCAGTTTTTAATAAAATATGTTCTTTTCCTTTATAACTTGTTAACTAGTAGTAGTCGTAAAGAAGATTATTATGTTTTAGTAGCTTCATGGCATTTTATGGGATTGTTAAATGTGGGGTAAGTAATTTTGGAGAAACCAGCTCGAGTGCGCTAGAATTAGAAAATACACAACCGGAACAAATCTGCCACTTCCTTACAGAGCCCCTCCTCCAACGCACACGAACGCGCACATGACCAATGAGGGCACGAGATAAGTTTGTGCACAGATGGAAGGCTGACAGGCAGGTAGGCCATCCAGTTACTTTAGCCGGGCCGGCTCAGATGATTGGTCGTGCTTTTTACAGCGCTACTGCTTCCACAGATGACATTTTGTTATGGATTTTTTGTCAAAGCACTTCAGATATTCATTGCTATCGGGATGTTAAGAGCATTCCATGGAATATAACAAAAAGTGTATCTCGAACCGGTTTTTCAAACTTACCTACCCCACCTTTAACTGTAGAAAATGTAATTATTTTCCCAATTTTGAGGGATCATTTCCTCAAAGATTCCTGAATTTTTTTTTGCAGTTTTTTAACCACGCTTGCAGCACAGCTCTAAGTATTACAATGACAGTCGCTACTTTGATCCAGACAGAAATATCTTAACAGCTATTGGGTGGATTGGCAAGAAAAGTTTGTACACACATTAATGGCCAATGAGGAGGATTTATTATTAGGATTTATATAATCTTGTGCTTCTTGAATTTGACATTTGTTCTTTTGGGTGAAATGTTTTCACAACTATGGATTTACACAGTCATTTAAGTCTACCCAGGATGGATTGCTATAACTTAAAATGATAGCAAAAAAAAACAACTTAAAATTGTATAGAGTTCTAGAAAATCATATATACTCATACATCGATAAATATACATTTTAAAGGCATTCAACTTCAAGAAGAAAGGTACATTTAGCACATTTTAGTGGTATACTTGTTGACGTCTTCTTACCATTGTGTCATAGATGTTGACTTTGTTGCGTAATTTGATTTCCTGTGCTGCCTAAACTTGTCAAACTGCTTCAGAACATTATAATATGTGCTACCATTTAATCAGGTCCAGAAGAACCCTTCATAAGGAGTGTGAATTGTTACAGTTGTAGTTCTTAGATCCCAACATGGTCTTTTCACTGATTTGAGCTCATTGAGTGTACCCCTCTGCAGGCCTTTGGGACTATGGCATGGTTCACTCGCTGCTGATGAGAGGGTGCTCTGGTTGGCTGTGGGGCATCTGGTTCCACCACCCGCCAGCGGTGCATAATTAAGCACAGTTTCCCCGACGGTACAGCTGATATGCGCCAGTCACTGCTGGGCTCGGTGCCCTGAGCTAGACTAATCCCCGGTGTGGTCACACTGCTAATAGCTGCAGGGTCAAATCTGTTTATTTGACACCTGGTTCAAACTCACCTGGGTTCTTATTGGCATCATCCTAAAACTGCAATTTGCCTCGCCTGTTCCCCAAGCCTAATAAATAAATATGTAAATATGTATCATGACTTTTTGCTCCACCGGAAATATTGTAGGACATTTGGGAAATAGAAACATTTTAAATACCTGCTGTTGGTAGTCAACCTTTTGACGCATGATGCAAATTGTGCACTAAGTATTTGCTCTGTAAGGCTCTGAAAGTTGTTAATCTGGTTAGTCATAATATTTAGCAAAGATAAGCTATCAATCATTATTATCATATGATGCATTTCTGATTTTCTACATGCTTACCAGTCCATTATTAGTGGATTTGAATCTTCAAATTATCAATAAAGATTTGATTTTATGAAACTGAGAGATCCCTATTTATTAAGCCAATTGAGTTGATAGTTTATTTACGTGGTTTGAGGAATAACAAGGCTGAAAAACTCAGAACAGATTCATCTGTTTGCACATGTAATGACTGCTCCATGACATTTGGACTTCAGAGTAAAACACAGTGGAGATTTATGTTCAAGCACACATATTTTGGAAATTACTGTCTTTTCCGAATGCCTCCAGTATGTGTGACTAACACCAGCAGACTAATGCAGAGAACACATAAAAGAGGGGACATGTTATTATCCGTCCTCCTCGTTGCTACCGGCCGGGCTTTGTACAACACAGAATTGCAGCCCCCCAGAATCTTTTTCAAACTCCAGCTTCATCCCGTTGATATTCCCTCAGGGAAATTAAGGATTAGCTGAGCCTTTCAAACCGGAATTCCTCAGTCAGTTAGCATGAATGTGCCCCCTCCCAAACCAAATCAGCTCTGTTTTGCCCGTTGCCCCGCCATGGGCCTAAGCCCTGTCCCTCAGTTAGGTTGGTTGTGAGCCGTAGTAAGAGGATGAAGGATTGTGGAGCACCACTCTGACTCATGCCCTTGGGTGCCAGGCTGCTAAAATGCTCAGAGGACATTGCACTTAAAACTGCTCCTACAGGCAGCGGTGCTTATAGCATTCATGACGGTGAATAATTGCAATGAGCAGACATCTTTATTCCCTCTGCATGCAGATGATTGTGATTGCGTTAATTAACATCCATGTCCCAGATTAGAGCTGTGATATTAGAAACCAGAGTGATATCATGCTGTGGTTTGTGATGCATTACACCCCTGTAGTGTTCATATTTGTTCATGTGGCTGATGTGACACAATGTTTGTGTCTGTGAGTGGCATTTTTAGAACTTCTGGCTGTGATCAGAATCATGACTGCAGAAAAGCATCATACATGTTAACCTTTATTGTAGATTTTCTTTTTAAATTGCTGACTTGCTTGAATGTCAGATATAATCTTGCAACGTGTCTCATGATCCATCTGTCTGAAGGGAATTATATCTTGTGCAGATACTTTAGTAAGGAGAAGACATAACACAAGATAGGTTGACATTTGTACTGCAATAAAGCACAAAGTAAATGACCTAATTCTGACACGTAATTATGTTCTCTCACCCATGGCGTGATTTCTTGCATTTCTAGTCCTTACTGCCCGAATTTCTTTAATTCTTCATTCATACTGGCCGCTCTGTTCATGTTTATGTTCATTTGTTTATAGGCTTTTTTGCTGTAAGCCGTTACATAACTCTTTATCTAGGACAGCAACTAGAGGTCTGTTTCTGTCCGAGTTTTTCCTTTTGATGTTTGCAGCGTCCATTGCATACCAAGGCAGTCCAGCAGTACTTATACAGTAACTACAAATGTAGTCACTGGCTCGGCAAGAATGGAGAGGAAGTGTGTTTGTGTCATGCCTTAATATCTGACATAATCGCAACTCACACATTTCCCCCCTCACTGACAGAAATATATCAATTCCCAGCATTTCCTCCATCCACATTTCCCACTCTTGTATTTCCTCCTAGCACGTCTTGCTTTTGATGCCCCATGTCTTCACGGCTTGCCGGACTTTTTGAGATGAGACCAAGAAGGCCTGCTGAACTAAATAAACGGCTTAGGTTGTGACTAGTAGAGAGATGCATCCCTGTGTGTCTGTGCTCCTTCAGCGTCATTGTTCTGCAGGCTATGGAGTCCTCCAAGACACTTATTTAATGAGACGGCTCTGACTGTGTAATTGCAGGCTGCTCTGAGAGCTATTATGGGAGATGTATTTTAGGGGGGGAAAACAGCCATTACTGCGACAAAAACGAGCCGAATGTGTGTGAAACACATTCACACAGTAGCACTAAAGCTCACATGAGGAGGCTGAGCATCCTGCTGCCACACCTTTGACACATGGATCAATGTATAGTGTTCATGTGAGTCTGTTTAACTCCTGGATCTCCTGGAGTTTTGTTTTCACTCTGAAAGGATTTGCAAATCACCCGCACTGCTGTTCTTTTTCCTCCTAGACTTCCCTCCAAAGGCTTTATTCATAGAAATAACTTAAAAATCCAAGTCACTCATAATTTATGAAGCTATCCTAATTTTAAATCAGTATTTTGCGTTGGATTTGACGCAGCGTTCTATAATATATCCAATGCAATGTAAATCGTAAAATAAGACTTTTTTCATCTTCCCCCCCCATTCATGATTGATTCTCTGTGAGGCCCACGGCTTTTACTCCCATTCGCTTTCTGTTTGGTGAATATTAATAATATAATACATATTGGAAGGGATGAAACCCTCTTTAATGGTCACACATGCAGAGCACACACAGTGACATTTGTTCTCTGCTTTTAACCCATCCTAGTACCAGGAGTCTAGTATATTATATATATATATATATATATTTAGATATTTGGTTCACTCGTGCTGGGATTTCCGTGTCCCATGATTTATTTAGGATGTGTTGAGGTCTTTTAGAGAGCCTCACATCACAGTCCTGGCACTCTGTCTCACCAGGCATCCTTTAGCCTCTTAAATGACTCCCTCCATCTCCCTCTACCCCCCCTTCCATCACCATTCTCCTTCCTCCTCACCACAGCGCTCTTTGCAAATTAAAAGAAACAAACCTATGTGATCCGACAGCTGAAAGAGACTGCTGGGCTAATGCTAGCCTATTTTACACTTTACCCCTTTAACGCTTGATGTCTCCGTCCAGATGGTTTGTTTGTTGTTGCTTCTACTGCATAACAAAAAGCCTGTTCTGCTTTGCCAAGAATAACTAGGCGAGGTGTCATGCAGTTACTGTAAAAGAGACACAATTAGCTCATCTTGGCTGCTGCTTGGCACTGATAGCTTCTCTTTGACTTCCTGGACTCCTGACGCTGCAGCTGGTTTCTGTTTCTTCATTCCTGTCCTTTCACATGTTTTTATAGAGAGAAAGAAAGAGGGAGAGGTCATGAATGTACGCCCCCACCTGTGTGTTTGGGCTGCTGTGAGAGGACAGGGGCCCTGAGATAGCAATCACAACACAATCAGTCACACCGACAGTAAGACTTTACAGAGGGATAGGCCAGTGTTTATTTGGCATGCGAGTGTGTGTTGTGTTTTGAAAGCCTAACAATCCTTTCTATTCTTAACAGTATCTGGAGAGGCCCCAATGTGAATTGTGTGGACAGCACTGGATACTCCCCTCTCCACCACGCCGCTCTCAACGGACACAGGTATATCAGTGATGTATAACTCTGGGGAATTAACAGAAACTAGGGCTGGGCAATATATAAATATGACATCAATATCCTGTCATAAGACTAGATATTGTCCTTGATTTATGGATATTTTAAGTGTTGTCTTTTCCAGTTTTTTTCATTGGAAAGTGATTCTGAATGTATCAGACTTATAGCTTTTATAGTATTAACTTTACACACTTCCAAATAACTGCTGGTTAAATATCCAAATGTTCATTGTGTCAATATATTTAGTCCAAGCATCAATAGTCAACTCTACAACATCGTGGGATTTGGTAAAAAATATTGCCATATTTGATTTTTCTTCATAGCGCCCACTGCTAGTTTCCCCTCCTCTCTTTATGCCCTGCATTATAAGGTATTTGAGACAACTGTCCCACTGGGAAAACTTAAAGCTATTGATTTTCAGTTTGCTAAGGCAGTGTGTATTCATTAGTGTGGTTATAAACCCTTTGCCCTGTCCCTTCATTCGTCTGCAGCGAGGTGGTGGAGACGCTGCTACGAAACGAGGCCTTGACCAACATCGCCGACAATAAGGGCTGCTACCCACTCCACCTGGCTGCGTGGAAGGGGGATGAACATATCGTCAAACTGCTCATCCACCAAGGACCTTCACATCCAAAACTCAACGAGCAGGTCTGCCTGCTGCTTTGATCCGCTGTGTTTGTTTCTCTGTGTTCGTGTGTCTTGGTCTCTCGGTTTTACTCATAAGGTTCCACTTTTGGTTTGTGCTGATAATATCATGAGTTGTGAAATGATGTCAGTAAATGTTGCTCTTCCTTTTTTTCAGAGTTTGTTTCAAGATGTTTTAGATCCTGGTTAATAATCCCAGAACACTCTGCACATTTGTTGGTAGTAGTTTTGTAATTACTGTCAATGATTTAGTCAACCGCTATAGGAAGTTACTAATTTATCAACATTGTAGGGAGATCATTCTTGCTAAAGAAATGCCACATGATAAGAGATATTTCCAGATGTAATAATAATTCAGCATGGCATGGTCTGTACTGTATTTAAACAAAATGAATGTTGAAAAGTCTGCGAGCAGAGTGCATTAACTGGAATGCATCTTGAGTGTGACTTCTACTGTGATGCTGTGAAACTGTGCTTTGACGCCATGCCAGTGTGAGAAGTGCTTGTTTGCCCCTAACCATTTTAACTGTTTTAACTCATATTCATATTTTGTTTGGTTGCTTACTGCACAAACACCTCTGGCCTTTTTTTAGGATAAGGAGAAATGACACTCAATGAGCTCCACAAATGTTATCTGGATAATTCTATCAAACAAGACACGCTCAAATGATCACATAAGCTAGATTCAAAAATGATATGTGTCTTATTTTGTGTCATTTCTCCCTGCCTGTTCATGACATCTGATTGTGTATTAACTTCACCCTGATTTGTGTTGTCTCTTTATTTAGTTTGACTAATTTGTGATCATTCATTTGTTCATTGCTTGTCTGAACCAAAACCATTGGCCTATCTTCTCTTCCTCCCTCCCAGAGCTCTGTAGACCATAAAGAGTTCAAACGCTGTGGGCCCTTTGACCCATATATTAATGCCAAGGTGTGTACAGAGTGCTGCGTGAAAACATTTCCTTTTTGAAGTGCTTCTTTGCTTTACTGCTGTGTTGGCTCGCTGTGCTTGGGTTTGGGTTGCTGCTGCTGCTTTCTTTGGCCATTCTGCCGCAGATATATGGGAAAGCTTTTCATTTCATTCTCCATTGGTAGATCCCTGTCCTCTGGCTTTCTACTCCGCTTTATTGTAATGTAACATGTCTGATATGCCCTTCACTACATAATCTATTTTCTACATGTTACAATACTGTTGTACCAACCTTTTAATCAGGGTCAGGAATTAGGCTTTAGAAAAATAAATGCCCTTTAAAGTTCAGCAGTTGTCTTTGCTCTGAGGGGCAGAGGACATACAGGGGATGATGTGTGAGGCTAGATGTCCTTTATGCTTGTTGTGTTAAAAATTGAGCAAAGCACATTGTATAATATGCAGCTGAAGTATTAAAGTTGTTGGCACCACACAGCCAACAGAAGGAGAACATATTGACTAATAGCAGACCACACTATCAATTAAAGCTAGACTGATCATTATGGTATTAAAAAGATAAACAGTGGAAAGTTGACAAATGGAGAAGCTTACAGGAAGTCCTCGGAAGTATCTACTGCGATATAATAATTGATTGTGCATTGCTGCAAATTGAGTGCACGATAGATTTGTGAAGTGCTGCAATTTATAGATTTTTTTTTTCTCAACTTCTAGCTACAAAACCCATTTCTAATATTAAACATTAGAAACACAATGTTAAACACATTACACAAAGTTATAACTAACAACATTTTTATTTTTATTTTCAGCCATGTTAGCAGCATGGCTCAAGAGAGAGAAGAAACACAAATTATGTTATGGAAACATTCATGGTTTGCTGAGGATGAATCATACTGACCTTTCATTTAGCACCATGAGGTTGAAGTTTTAAAAGAAATATCTGTATACCCATTGGATGTATTATGATGATGTTTGGTACACACACCCTATAATGCAACATCAAGTCTAATACAAATAAATAGTCAAATACTAATATTTCCAACAGGATGGGGGGTCGCAACCTTAACCGTTGCTGGTGTTAAGTTAGCTAGTTAGCATGCTAACCTGCTTTACTAGTAAGACAGTGAACACGGTAACCCTTGCCAAATGTTAGCATGTTGCATGTAGCATGCTGATGTTAGCATCCTGTTAAAAGCACCGTTGATCATATCAGAGCTGCTAGCATGGCTATAGACCAAAACAAATAATAATGTTACCTCTATTGTACCAATGCAGATATTCTAAAGTTTAGGAGTAAAATAAAACGTAGGAAACCCTAGGAAATCAGATTGAGGGAACAAACTTCTACAAAGAAAGAAACGTATGAAGCTACTTACCGTCTAAGGTAAATAGAGAGTTTAGTCCCCCTGGGAACAGACCCAGCTTTTACTGTTTATCTTTTATGTATCTATCTTTTCTGGAGTGCATAGCAAGTTCAGTTTCTTTATATTTCACATGCTCATTGCATTCAAGGAAAGCCCCAATCAAAGTGCGTCTACATGAGAAGAATATCTGTTCAGCAGACACTGCAGAGCTTCACAGCTGGAGCAGTGAGTGGTGCTAACATGTTGGTCGCTTCATGTTTTCCTTTCAGCTGGCAGAGCTGGAAACCCACCCCGGCCTGTAGATAAAGCTGAACACTATTTTTGAACATTGTCGCATTTCCCCTGGACTAATCTTCTTAGCGTTTGGATTGGAATGCTGGCTTTCTTTAATGCAGCTCTATTTTGGAGTATGAATTTCCCTGCAATGATTGTCTTACTGTCTTTGACATTTTAGTACATTTTATGAATTTAACGTTGAGTCTTGTTATAGTTTGCTGAGATTATAGATGATGTCTTAATGTAAACATTTCAGGATAGTTTGGGGAGCACTACCTGGTCACAAGCCTGAATTATTGAAGCCTTGTTATGAATAAATCAGAAAGATGGATGCAGTGTGGATGCTCTGGATGTGGCCATGGTTGATCATGTGATTTGGTGGGCGGGGTGCATCCTGCCTCCCCTCTCCTCACACTCCAGTACCAGAGAGCCATGTCAGGAAGAGGAAGAGGAGGAAGATGAAGAGGTTTTCAGTGTACCAGTCTCTTTGCATTAGCATCAAAGAAAGATTTCCACTCCATGCTTGTCTGTATGTGAGTGTGTAAATGGGTGTGTTTGCTCGTCCCTCTCTTCTCCCCACCTTCCCGGTTTGTGCTTGCGTTGCTGAGGAGAGAAAGAGGTGGGACGTTGTCATAGTAACAGTGTCACGGTACAGTGGTGGTGAGTGGCCCAGTGGAGAGATGTGGTGTTTGTGCAGAGTGAGCCTAGCGCTGTGTGATGAGGCTGAAAGTGAGTCTGGGAGTCATGGACGAGGCTTCAGAGACACCGGAGGAATCAGAGTGGACTTATTATTCCAATTCACCGTCATCCTGGTCCAGGAAGACAGCCAGACCAATGTTTATTCATTATGTCTCTGTGCTCTCTCCTACTAATAGTTTTGGGGGCTGGTTGGCCGCTTTAATCTTTCAAACGCCTCGGGAGAGGAGAAGTATCCACTCAGACTGCAGGCCTGACCCGGACTGGGCCCACCATCTGAACACTGGGTTTATGCAGGTTTAGTTCATACCAAGTTGTAGAAACTGAACATTTAATGATTGGTTCTGTAACTGATTAGTCAGTTACAAAAAGGAAAACTAATTCCTGTCGAGATGAACAAAAAAAACGAAATAAAGCAGCACATTATCACATTTGAAGGACTTGAAAAATAAACAAAATAATCATTAAATTATCAAAATAGTAGATGAGAAATGTGTAGTTGTTCAGTTTAGATTAAATAATAGACTTGTTGTTTAAGCTCTACATAAATTCATCGTTCAAGTAATTTTTCAAGCTTTACATTTTCTAGATCCAACTCCAATAACATGACAATAAAAAATAGTCTGTAGATTACTCCACAATAAATAATAATCCTCAGTTGCAGCTCTAGTTAACTCCCTCTCATGCCATATTGTATTTTTTTCATGAGGAATAATCTCATGTAAGGAATGATGGGTGTATGATGATCTAATCAGTATCATAATCTGTTATCTGGACAGTTGGACTCGATATTTAACATTAACATTTGAAATGGTTGAAACTCATGTAATATGAAACTAAATTGTATAGGAGCTCAGGCTTCTGTGTAGCCTAATGAACATCTTGATTGACCTCTTTTATGTTAATGAACATACAGTCTGTATTACTCCTTAATAAGATATAGCCCCTAGTCTGCCTGGACTCACATCACGCGACCTCTCACCAAGGCTTCATTTTCATATATAGGTCACATGTCTAATGCAATATATGTTTAGATCACTTCCTCTGACCCAGGCTCAGATGTCAGGGGGCTTTGCCCTTCAAGTGAACTTCACCATGTGCTCTATGTAACCCTGGATACATTCAAATAAAGTTGTGAATAAATCAGAATAAACTGTGTATATACTGCATATATGGTATGCTCATATTGAGACAGGTATTGCATGGTATGTGCTTCTGTCAGGCTTGGTGTGCTGTGTCTCAGAGGGCTGGAGTAGGAAAATGTTCTGATGGCAGCAGCAGAAGTAATTTCTTTAGACTTGGTCACCTCATTATCAGTAGTGCAGTAGAGTTTCCCTCCTTCCTCTGGGAGGGAGCATCGCTCGCAGTCTGCCAGCACGCTAATTTATCCCCTCTGTCTGTCACTTCAGTGTCCAGCTCTTCCCTCAACTATACCATCAGCCCCCCCCTCCCTTTACCTTCTGCTCCCTGCTCGTCCTCCAAGACTCCTTCTTGTCTCTGTCGTGCCAAGAAATGGCTGGAGCCCCTTTTGAGGAGTCCTTCCGGAAGGACCAGGATTTCTCCATTGTCATGCATTCTCATTTGCACATTTCAGGGTGTGTCTTATTTGGCAGTTGGGGCCATTTGTTACTGGAGGAGGAGAGTTTCAGGAGCAGAGATGGTATCTAAGACCCTAAAGGCGTTTTGGTTATTTGTGTTTGGAAAGTCCCATTTAATCAAGGGGAATATAAGGAGGTAAACTAATATTTCCTGTAAAAAAGAGAAAAAGTCCACTGTACAGAGAATTACAATCTGTGGCAGGAAGCCAGTGAGACATTCATCTCATTAAAGGACTGCAAGGTCTGTTAACTCAGGAATGCGTGACAGCTTCTAAATAAAAATCCACCATTAGAGTCAGCCTTTATATGATTGTTGCTGTGCATTTAATGAAAAGAACACTTTAGGAATTCACGAGTATTTACTGGGCTTTTAAACCAATGAAAAAGTTCTTTGGCTGCAACTGAAAACCATCTCATTATTGATTATTCTGTCTTTTTTTACTGTAAATCTAATTTGATGTCCTTCAGTTTCCTTTTTTGTCCTCCAGGCAAATATATTTAGTTTAAATAAAATTGGCATGTTGAACCAGCTAATGTTTACAATGTCTGCTTATTAATCAACTTAAATAAATCACATTTTATAGCTGTAGCTTAATTTGTCTGTCAGTTGATAATCATTTGAATAATTAAGAAAAACATTATAATTAGAAAATATAATTAAAGATGTTAACTGTAACTACTTTACCCCGCCCTATTTAGCATTAGCAGGCAGTATACAAACATTAAATGAAGTGTATATTGTAACAGATACATGGCATTATTAATGGATGCATGCATCAGGATGCCAGATCTGTCAGTGGACATGGGCATGCAGCGAGGATGGGCAGCCCGTTGGCACACTAGCTGCAACAGCTGCTCAGCCCACTCCTCCACCACCTCCTCCCACCACCACTACTACTACACCACCAGGGGCCAGGCTGACGTAACCGCTGCCAGCCCGCACCTCACGTGACGGAGGTCGCTAGTCAAACCGTGTTACTGTCTCTCAGCCCCAGGTTGTGAGAATCACAACATCCTCTGTTCTCCCCGTCACTGATTGGCTCTTTCCCCGCTCGCTGTATTCTGCAGCATGAACACAATGCAGTTTAATCTCCAGATGTTCCTGGTTAGAGCAGGGTTTACCAATCAGCAGTGCCGATCTTAATCTCTTCTTGTTTGACATGTACTGAGGTCTAAATCAGGATGATGCTGTCTGTAGCGCCACGGCAAAGAGCAGACAGGATTTTCATAAAAACACGTTCTGTCCAGGAAGTCTTGGCTGTGCTGTATGAATTCTAATCTCTTTCCCAGGGAGCAAGACTGCAAGTCATTGGTGCCATTTTGTGTAATAGCCTTCAGAGCTCTGTCTTGTTAGTACATGATTATGTGACTGCTCACACCGCCTGTAGAGGAGATCAGGCTGATTCAGTTTGTCTATATAGAGTAAGATTATGCTGTAACACAAGTCTTGTTATACAACAAATGTAAAAGTTGCTACACTAAATTGAATTTAGTGTAGCAATGTTTTGAAATTAGATTTTTATTTGCAGCAGGGCTATGCTAAAATCAGCTTTTAAACCAAGCTACCAATGTTTAGTTCGTCTCATTGTGTGTTTTAATAACCGTTTTCTATGTGGACATCATGCATCAAGTATGCAACCTATTTAGAGAGGATTTTAGGTTTTCTTTTTAAAGCTGTATATCCAAAAGCAGGTTTTTCAATACAATTATCGTAACTGTTGAAGAAATCTTGCAACTGCAAATGCTACACAGAAAGTGTTGCCTAATTAATGATACTGACATTATGACGTGGCAGTTTCAAAGCAGTGACACATAATGGGACTCTCCTATTAGTCAAAGTCAACTTAATTGTCAATCTTTCAGTTTGTGTGTACAGACTTTTAGATAAGACAAACTTTGCGTTGACTTACATCTAAATACGCTCCTGGTCTCCCCCTTTACAATTGTTTTTTTATAACCAGTAGGTGAGCAGGTGATGTTTGTCAAAAGAACATTTATTTAATTAAAAAAAACATACGTCATCCAATAATCAAAACTCAAGTGATGGAGGGGGTCCGGGGGTTGTTTTGGAGTTTCTGTAGAAGCCCAGCTTCGGAAGACCCGTGTGAATAAACGTTGTAGCTTAGCTTGCGTCATCATTGACGAGGCAAGGCTCGATGTCTCATCACTTCTCGTTCCTATCAGTGAGTCAAGTGGCTAGTCATCCATGTTTAATACGATCAGATGCTGGCTGACACATAGCCGTGGAGCACTGACCATAACACTGGCAGGGGAAACACTATCTTAACATGATCATACGCACTGAGCTCAAGAAGGCGCCTTGTGTTGCACCTCTGTCATTCTGTGTGAAAAAGCTTTTTGTTTAGTTTCAGTGTTGGAGTCAATTGTGTTGCTTGATGTATGTACATAAGTGTATCTTAGATTAATGTTGAAGCAGTATATTTGAGGAAGTCAATCAGGCTGATGTCATCACAGCGAGTTTGCCCGCTGAAGTCATCACAGTAAATGTCTCTAAAAAGCAAATGTTTGATGGTTCGTCACAGATGAAAGATGACATGCTCTTTTACTCCGCAGTGAGGCCATTTCTCTATAACAGTGCTTGCATGTGAGTTTGTTTTGAACCACAGAAAAGCAAATGTACAAATGCATCCAATGAAACCACCCAGGCAGTGAAACTGAATTTGCATTGCTTTAGCTCTCAGAGAAAGGCAGCTTTAAACCCTGTTTTTTCTCATTTGTTTTGTTCAGTTTAGTTCACCCAAGAGGAGAGTATTTTTTTCCAGCCTTTTGATAAGCAGGTGTCGTTTTGTGTCTCTAAGCTCCACCTCCTCTCTCTCTGCTCAAGCTGTGACCTGCTTTGCCAGTGCAGTACAATACTCAACCTCTCTAAATCCCACTTTCTCTCTGTAACAATGGAGGAGATACCTGCTGATCCCATCTGGCGCCATGTTTTTCAGAGAGTCTGCTGACACCTGTCTTAAACTGCCCCTGTTGCCCCCTCCTCATGATGTCCTGTCTTCAGTGGCACAGCTGGCACGCTCCTATGGGAGCCGCTCAAACTGGCATCGTGCATGTCCATGTGGGGGCCTCTCGTGCCAGCTGTCAGCCCTTTGTAGGTGGCTCTGTGCGTCTGGAATGACCCACTCTTGGAGCATGTGTTTCCACAATAACACTGGCATTATCTGCCACTCCCATCCCTGCATAATATGTGAATAGAGCTAAAGGTCGGTAGGGTTGAATAGGCTGTCTTTTTAAAGATGGCTGAGCATTTGCAATTGTGTCACACTGAGAGATTCAGAGCAGTGATTGTTGCTGTTTTCCTCTCATGTTATCTTCTACTATAGGAAGGAGGTTTTTCTTTTCTGGACTACGGTTCCCACGTGTCTAGTTACAACCCAGCAGCACAGTCCTAATTATGACTCTGTGTTGTCATTGTGTGTTAGTTTGAGAGAGTATTCCCACGCCATGCCTCAGTTCAGCTCCTGGATTGCAGAGTTTGCCCCCTGCTGGTTGTTCCTGATAGAGAACATCAGCAGTGCTGGAGGGTCGCAGTGTCTATTAGACATTGATCTTGTTGCTGCATTCGACTCATTAGATCCAATAAGCACCACTTACTGAGTTTACACTGTAATTACTACTTTTAATTGCTGTTTGCCGGCTTGTCTTTTAGCTTGTTGTTCTTCAATGAAGAGTTTGGAGGTGAGATGATTCAGCTTTTATGCATAGATGAACATAATGTGAACCTTTTAACATGAAGGACAACAGTCAATGTCTCGCTCTTTATTTGGTTTTGTATACTAATCTTTACAGAGTTCGCTATTTTCCGCTCAATTCCAGTGAGTCAGTGTGTTATTCACAGCATTATTGAGTGAACTGTAGTGTCAGGCATTAACCCAGGTCACTTCCTGCATTCCCCATCTCTAGAAACTCAACAGTCACACATTTGCATATGTGGAAAATGCGACCCTCATCTTTTCCCCTTCATCGTCTTGTTTCTGAAACTTCCATGTCTGTCGCTTACTGTGTGCTCTGATATGCGAGCACAAAAAGTGTACCATAAAAGTTACAGTCTCTCTTGACAGTGATTATTTTTTACAATACAGTTATACAACACATGTATTGCCCAAGAGGGTGGAAATGTGTCTTCCGGTCACCAAACACAAATAAACATGGCATAAAAGTAGTGAGTAAAACAAAGTGTCATAATGTATCATGTCTGATGCTTAAATATACTCATTCATTTGAATGTGTTACGAATAATGATGACGATTGGCATGAAGGACTTCTTCTTGTCTTTTGACTAAAAATGTTGAGTCGATGGCTGTTGGGGTTTTGCCAGCAATTTTCTTGCCATTGACACACTCCTAACATTTTTAATTGTGCCAGGTCTCACTCTTTGTAACTACACAAAGCCAAAGACGTTCTGACACTTAAGAGGCCCGTGTCTCTGTTATTCCCCCACCTGCCGGGCGCCTTCACCCCTCCACTAGCCCCCCCGCCCCACTGCCCCTGGCTCTCGCACTTGCCATCCCCAACACCTGTCCTCATTAGTCCATGCATGTCTGCCAGTCCCCCCCCACCCACTCTCCCCACTCTGCCAGATATTCCCCCAGGCCTCACTGTGTGCTTTATCGTTATCGGTGCTATTTCATGACCTTTTTTAATCTGCTAATGTGACGGGCTCTGTGCGCTGATGGGGTTCACCTCACAACGACTCCGCTGAGTCACCTTTTTTCTTCCTCATTAACAACCATGACAACCCATCTCTCCTGATCTCCTTTATCTATTTGCCACTTTGTTTCTTGTGTGTCCTGTGCTGCTTCTCACCATCGTTCATACGCCCCCAACAGAACAATGACAACGAGACGCCGCTGCACTGTGCCGCTCAGTACGGACACACCCGGGTGGTGCAGATGCTGCTGGAGGAGCTGACGGACCCCACCATGAGGAACAACAAGTTTGAGACCCCGCTGGACCTGGCTGCGCTGTACGGCCGTCTGGAGGTGGTGAAGCTGCTGCTCACTGCCCACCCCAACCTGCTCAGCTGTAACACCAAGAAACACACGCCGCTGCACCTGGCCTCCCGTAACGGACACCTGTCTGTGGTGGAGGTGCTGCTGGACGCCGGCATGGACATCAACTATGAGGTGTGTGTTTCTGATCTAGAAGTGTGGGAACTTAAAAGCTTCCGTTTTCAAGTGTGTCTTAATGTACCGTCATGGCTAAAATCATGTTGGGTAACTTGAAGCACTTCCTCTCACTACTTCCTACTGAAGCGATGAGATTAAATGTAAAACTCTTAAGCTCTCAGTTTGCACAGGAACCGCTGTGGTATCAAAGCAGCGCCGGCCTTGCTCCCCCTGGTGGGCCCCGTGGCTCTCACTCTGTACCAAACTGTGCCATCCATCTGTCTGGAAATACTTTCCCCTTTGCTCTGCCCTCCTTTCCCTCTGAATCAAGGATGCAGAGTATATTCAATGTCCTTCAGGCCTTCCTTCCTGCAGGTTTCAATTATCATGGCCCTCTGAGCTGGAAAATGATCTGCTTTGATTTCTCAACCACATAATTGTTAGTATAGGAGTGGACTGGGTGGTGGGCTTGAATCTGCCATACACTGTTCAGGGTTCAACACTTGGCTATCAACCAGGCATTAGCCTTAGGTTGCCGAAAACCGTTACTGTCAAGCCCTTGATGAAGTTTTGCAGTCTGACTCTTCTGAAAATAGCATAAGGAAATAAGCATGTGCCTGAATTTTGAGAATAATCATATTTGTGTCACACATTGGTGTTAATCTCAACTCTCTTTGCCTCTGGCTCTTTTTGCTCCTGTTTTTTTCTGCACAGACAGAGAAAGGCAGTGCCCTCCACGAAGCTGCATTGTTTGGGAAGACAGATGTGGTACAAAGACTTCTCAGTGCAGGTCAGACTTCAGCAAGCAACATCTGCATCACTCTCTGCTCTTCATAAACACAGCATCGATGAAGTAAATTAGATTAAAACCCACACATAACTCTTCACTGTTCCCGTTGCCATTCGTCAGGTATCGACGTGAACATCACCGACCAGAAGGGCCTGACAGCGCTGGACACTGTCAAGGACATGCCCTCCCAGAAGAGCAGACAGATAGCTGCTCTCATCCTAGGTAAACACCACATGTAAAAAAAGAAACAGAGAACTGTGAAGGGAAGTGCACTACTTATTTCACTTTTAGCTGCTGTGATACAATGTCCTGTTTGTCTGTTGCAGGTCACATGACTGGAAAACCCCCTGACATTGACCTCCCCCCTCCACCAATCCCTCCGCCTCATGAGAGTCCCTGCCCCCGTAAAAAGAGTAAGAATTACCAGATGTTAGAAAAAGCTGAGTGTTGTTAGCTATGATTTAACACAGACTAGGAAACTGAAATATAAGGTTTATCTTTTTTCTGTTCAGCTAAGAACTGAATGTGTCTGTTAACACATTGCCTTGTGTTCTAGGTGATATGGACAAGGTGAGTGAGCTGATCTCTAGGCTGGCCCCGGGGCCCGAGGAGGAGAGTCCGTACGAGGCTCTGTTTGAAGCCACTTCCTGTCACTCTCTGGACAGCCTCACCAGCGGCAAGTCTTCTGACCGGGACTCTGGGCGGCCGGACAGTGAAGCTGGCAAGGTCAGCAATTGTTCAACCAAAACCCACCTTCACACACACAAGCAAACACACACATGCAGGCCACATGGATAGCTTGTAAAATAGTTGCATATGAGGTGAAGTGCAGAACTCCCACTAGAGGGTGATAGTGGTCTTCTTTCCACTTGACAGGGCCTCAAACCCCTCCAGCATTAAACCTCTCGTGGTACACAGTGAAGATGTAATTCATTGCTTAACTTAGTTCTTGCAATACACTAATGAATAATAATCAATTTGATACTATGTATTTATTAGGTCTTATCATTTGTATCTTTTGCAGAAAGATCGCTTGGGCCACTCGTTACATCCTGGTCCGGGTCATGAAGAAGAGGTAAGCTTAAAAGTGGGATATGAGATCATGAAGCCAGTACAAACTTGTTCCCATTTTCAACCACATATTCTAATATGTGCTGTGTGCATGTGAGAGTCATGGCAGGACAGGTTTTCAAAAGGTTAGTTCCTCTAAGAGGTCGGACATGGTGAAGAATTACTGCCATGTCATAGTCACTTTTTTTTGTTGCCACAACCCCTTTCTTCACGGTTATTGCTCAAATCAAGCCACTTCTTGATAAATATTCATTTATGTGACAAAAGCAGGGGGCGCATGAAGAAAGTAAAAGTGTGAAATATATTTTTTAGAAATCTGAAGTCTGACCTCAACTGTGGCTTCTCATAGACACTGCGCTATTAAAATACAATTAAAGGTGGGGTAGGTAAGTTTGAGAAACCGGCTCGAGATACACTTTTTGTTATATTCCACGGAATGCTCATAACACCCCGATAGCAATGAATATCTGAAGTGCTTTGACAAAAAATCCATAAAAAAATGTCATCTGTGGAAGCCGTGGCGCTGTAAAAAGAACAACCAATCATCTGAGCCGGCCCGGCTAAAATAACTGGATGGCCTACCTGCCTGTCAGCCTTCCATCTGTGCACAAACTTATCTCGTGCCCTCATTGGTCATGTGCGCGTTCGTGTGCGTTGGAGGAGGGGCTCTGTAAGGAAGTGGCAGATTTCTTCCGGCTGTGTATTTTCAAATTCTAGCGCACTCGAGCTGGTTTCTCCAAAATTACCTACCCCACCTTTAAGGCGTTGTATTTTTAAGGCAAGACCCTATTTTTTACTCCCGGAAGGACGCAGTTGGATCATAAAATATAACAATCTGTCCAAGTTGCATTACATTTTCTTTTCACTTTGTCACTTTCTCCTCACCTCCACTCCCTTGGTGTCTCTTTCTACAGGCCCTGTATACTAACAGCAGTATTGATGAGAGAGGCGAGCCGGTGGAGGAGGATCACACGTATGAGTTGCTGCTGACCGCTCAGACCAAACACGCATCGCCCTGCCACGACTCCCAATCCAATAAAAGTAATTGTGTGTTTAAAGTATAATCCAGCCGGGAAAAATATGTGCACATCCAGAGTATGCATTCCTTTAAATTATATTTCTTTTCCCTGGGTAAACGACATACCCTCACTACTGCTTTGCATACCAGTGACGCCTCATTCCTGGCAGGATTAAAGCTGAATTTGCGAAGACCTGGTTCCTTTTAACCCAAATACTTCTTTAATCTCCACTGATGCTGTCAACGGACCCTGAATGCATTCCTCTCCTAATCACAAAGGCCACCTACACACACATGGTCAACCTTTGCCACGACTGTGTTTGCCGTACATGAGCAGACCCTCCTTAGTTGTGCCTGATGAATGGCACTGCATGTAATTGGATTAAATGGGATTAAATTAGGTGGCCATTTTGATTCATGGCTGTTAATGCAGATGTTTTAAAACCATCCCCTTGGGCCCTCCAGCTTACTCAGCCTCACTAGTCTCTTAAGAAAACGTCACTGAGCTGAAGGGTTGGATTTTAATCGCTGATGTCATCATGCCTCCCCCTATGTGGATAAATGATGGTGTTAGAAACAAAGTGATTCTTCACTGTCCTGCGTCATCTACCCTTGAGTCGTGGAGAAATGTTAAGCGATTAGTTCCTATCTGTTTTAAAGCGGCTTTATCCTGTCAGGATACCCAGCGGTGTTTAAATGGCAAGGAGGAATTCTGTTTGACTGATATGTCGCCATGCATAATAAATGGTTTTATTACATCACTTTCACTTACCCCTAGCTTCATGTCTGTTCTGACGATCAGAAGGAGCAACACACTGTCATATTAACATATTGAGCAATGGGTCAGGACTGCCCAAACTTTGTCCTAACTCATATGTTTTCTCCTCAGATGAGAACACCACTACACAATCTTCCAACAGTGTCCTACCTCAGGTATTTAACATTCTTCCTTTTATACTTCTCATATGTTTCACGCCTTTAACCCTCAAAATCCTCACTCTCACCTACAGAGCTTTGCACGGTCAGACTCCTGCTTATGTGGCCGACTTAATTCACCCTTATACATCATATAAGGTCTCACAGACAAAATGTACTGTCTGTCCCACGTACCCACCTTAACACCCGCGGTGATCCTAAATTATGGAATGCTCATCTACGGTCTGCGGAGTCTGACTCTTTTAAAACTATTTTAAAGACATTCCTGTTTGGGTAACCGGTGTGCCTGATTTTATTCCATTTAATACTATGTTTTTATTTTGTTTGTTTTAAATTTCATTTGTAAGTTTTGTTTTATTGTGTCTTAATTATGCTCTGGTGCTTTTATGACTTCTTAACATGTGTTTTGTGGGTTCATTGATCATCGTACGCCTCTTATGTTGAAGTCTTATTGTTTTGTGAAGCACTTCGTCTGTGAAAAGCGCCTTATGAATAAACTTCACTTACTTACTTACATCAAAGAGTAATTTTGCGTTTGGCAATACCTCTTGTCTCATCCTTTAATGCCTTCCAGTTGCAAAATCCTTCAGTAAATCCTTCTGCAAGTGCAAGTTTTACAAAACACATATGGATGGAGTTTTAACAGTCAGAACCGTATCCCAGCTGCAACTTGAATTAAATATCTGGAGCATGACCACACGACCGCAGCAGGTTATATAATGAAGATGAAGGTCTCCTCACAGTCACAGATTGAGTCATATGTCAGCAGTAGGCAGAAGTCGTCTTAAACCAGCCCTCATAACTGTGCCTGTGCAAACCCGCCTGTTCTATTTATTCTCCTATTATATCTTATCTTATCACCTTTTCCAAATGTATCAGCCAGTTAGCAGTTTTATTATCACTGCCTCCCACCCACAACCCCGCCTGCTGCCCACAGTATCTGCTTGCATCTTTTATTTTAAGCTCCTATTGGATTAGCTGTGCTCCCCGGCTGCCTAATCATAATAAATGATAGTGTCCTCTCTGCTCTAATGTACAGCCTGGTGAGCCAAGCTACATTATGGCTGAGGTGGGCAAACCAGTACTGCCATGACGACAAACAATAGGATATCATTTTATGCTAATCTATTAGAATCAGACTCAGAATACCTTTATTAGTCCCACAAATGAGACATTTACATTGTTACAGCAAAAATATAAATTAAGAGGCATGCATTGCATATTAGACAGAGAAATTACACAAATTACAATTTACAAAAAGTAGTGAACCAGGTGGACAACAATAAGTACATTAACATTATTAAAACAATTAGAATAAGTGTATCATGTAGAAGTAGTGTGATAGCAGCCAGATAACAGTATAAAGTATATATCGCACATGGATTACAGATTGTGTTACAGTAGTTAAATAGTTGAATAACTAAAAGATGGCAGCCAATAGAAATACATTGTTAACCGGTGTGTATGTATGTACACACATATATATATATATATATAGGCTAGCTGAACATATAGCCATGGCTTTTAGCGTATTCCCTGCATATGCTTAAACGATTGTGTTTGGGTGTACATTTTGATTGGCAGGTGTAATTAAAAAAAAATGTTCTGTTCCTGACCCACTTTAGCGTAAACCCTCGGCCCCAAACGACCTCAGAGCCCAGAGCAAGACGAAAGACACCCTGCACCCTCCAGGACGGTCGAGCCCACGGACACCAGGAGGTGAGTTTGACGTCTCCGATTTTGTGTAACCTTATAATGAACAACAACTGCTGCTGGCAATACTGTGAGGAGAGAGAAAAGATGGACTGGACACTTCAGACTTGGGGAAACACAACCAAGCATGTCAATGAAATGGGAGAGGAGCGTTGAGTGTGCAGGGTGAGCTGGCAGGCTTGGATTAGCACTGTGAGGAACGCATGATTGGCATTCTGGAGCAGCAGAGCGGATTTGACTTGTCAGGCTGATTGGCATTCCCTGGCAAGCGGTAAATACTCATTTCATTGCCAATATGAAACCGAATTCTTGATCAGATTGTGATATTCCTATCTCAACATCCCGCTTAAAGCTGGATATGCCACGTCATCCAGTCAAGCGTGGAGTGGAGGTAAGGGGCAATGACTCTGGATTTTGACAGAAACACATACAGATATCTTCATTGAATAATTCTGAATGTCTGATAAAGAAGCTATTGGATGAATCATGGTAGGTAAGCATATTTGATGGTGCTCTGGACACTTTTTTCACTATTGTTGTTGAATCATTTCTTTACTGTGGTTGTGAGAAAGAGTCAGAAGTAATTTGGTGCAAAATAATTTATAGATGGGCTGCAGCAACATCGGTTTTAAAGATCTAACTTAACAATCTATTAATCATGTCAACTTTGTTGAACCTATTTAAGTAGGCACACATGGAAATTGAAAAATCTTTTTCATCCGTGAGCATGTGGTTTCCTGATTGTACTGCTTTTAGAAAACTGATGATGATTATCAAAGCTGACAGCACAGCATGTACCAGCATTGATTCTCATGCGTGTAGTCTCTGTTTGGTGTCATTACACCTTAATGTTGATACATAGCCATTTCTGATTGGTCTAATAGACTACCGGTAAATAAATCATTTAAATGGATTTTTATTGTCAATCGCGTGCATATTCATGCAGATGTTTTGGCACACGACTCAAGAATAGGAGGGCCAGTATGAGAAGTGTTGCTTAACAGCTGGTGTTTTGGGCAGTAAGGGAAATATTAAACACTTATTAAAGCACGGAAAGCCCTTTATTTCCCTTTTCATGGCACATAGTCATGAGTGATACCCGAGTTGTACTCTCTTTTTCCTTTTTTAAAGCCACAAAAACCACACGTCTGTTAATATGGAAGTACCACATTGTTATTATGCACGTCAGCAAGTTAAATGCACCGTTCCCACGTTAGTGTTTTACATAAACTTGGACAGCTGCCTGAGTTTAGCTCTTCTCCCGTGGACGTGGGAATTCATTGTGATTGAGGCGATCTGAGCTCTGGTTTCTCCCCCCTGTGAGGACGGTCAGGGACCAGAGCTCAGCACTGTGACAGGTGGAGGAGATATGCACAGTCAGCGATATCACAGTGTTTATAATCTGTCACAAACACATCGCTGTCCTCAGCAGGAATCCAGTGTTTCCCAACAGATTTCCACCTCTGCGTCGTGTTTTCATCGGGTTTCCAAAGGACATTTCCCACGAGGAGTCATGTCCTATGATTCTCCACAGGAAACAAACATGTGGTTTCCATGGGACACGGTTATGAACAGTGGTAGTGAGGAATCTAACTTGACTCTTTTCTTCATGCTGGATGTGCAGCTTTTACAGTTTTAAGTTCCCTCTAGTGCTATAAAGCATTTACTGTATGGTTCATCGAAAGCTTTGAATGTTTTTTCCAAAATGTACCGTTGTTTGGATTGCTGTTGTGAAATGAAATACCACAGATACATGCAGAAAGGCTGTAGATGAAAAGCACCTGTCTCCCAACAAAACCATGTTCAACTTCTTTCATATCTAACCAGATGTATCCGTCTAAGTCTTTTTAAACATTAGTTTCACTTGGGTACATTTACATAATTTAACAAGATGGTATGTTCTTTCATAATTCTGAGTACGCTGTTGAATGGGATTGTGGGTAGTGACTTGTCCTTTATTGACCGGCATTGTCGATATAAGCATTTGTTTACTCACTTTTCTATAAATGTCCAAACATCGATGAGAAAGCCTTTATTTCTTTATTGACTTTCTGCAGTATAAAACCGAGGATAAAAATATCTTCTATCTGCAATATTAACAGAGCAGAGTTTTCACAGGCAGAGCACGCGTTGACTTTGGGGCTGTGTAAACGCTGGATTGACAGCCTGCACTGCAGTGTCTGCAAAACAAACCTGACATCATTATTCAGACATGGAGCCTTCTTGGCCAAATGAAATACAAACACCCCCCCCGACTCTGTGGTGACCTCACCCATCCATGAGCTGCAGTAACATCAGAATCAGCCAGCGCACATTCTCCAACATAGTACTGTATGAGCGGCAGGGGTTAACATCAATGTGAGATTGTTGGAAGCAAGTTGATGTGCTCACAGGGCGTTCACACTCCCCAGCTGCCTCAGAGAGGGTGGGTGGGTGGGTGTCTGGCTGTGGTCCTGACATATGTATGCGTACACTCACTCACCCCTTATAACACACACAAACACCCACACACACACATTTCCTGGATGTTCAAGTGTTGAGAAACTTGTGAAAAGGGGAGTTTTTTGGGCGTTGCACTGCCCCTGCAAGGATAATGGGGCAGTTTGGCGGAGACGGCGTGAGTTTGCGTGTCTAACAGTCGAGATGTATCCCTTCGATATTACTCCTTCGCAGCCAACTCTTCTGATGTTTTCATTCTTTGAACAGCAGGGTTGAGTGATAGCAGAGCTGAACCACAAATTGCTAGCAGAACATTTTGCTCAAACTCTTCTCTGAAGGACAAACTAAGTGTTGCAACAGGTCAATACTTATCCTGTGGTGTGAGCGTCCCAGATTCGCTGTCACCAAACACCCTGACCCTGTCACCCTGGCAGAGACAGACCACACACACCTTACAGACACACTCCTTCACCATGTGTCGCAGCAGGGCTAATTATCAGGAGTCTGGCTGCGGGAGGATAGGGCGATTCAAATTTCCATTCCTGAGCCACCATTTAGGTCCAGAATTAGAAAACAGAAAACTCAAAGGGCTGCTGGTCACTCACCCGGCAGACAACAATTCGCATCACTGCCGTTCACGGGGAGATGGCTACAGAACCACGCAGACTTGTGTTTTTTCTAAAGCCAAAGAGGATGGCAAAAGCCACTGGCATTCTGTGGCTGACTTCATAGTGGAAAAGAGGCTTAGGTGGCAGGAATTCCTCAGGGAGAGGGAGGAGGAAAATCCAATTGTTTTTAATTGCTGTGGCTATTAAGGAGTTGTTTTGGTTGAGAAGGCAGCTTATGTAAGTTTCACCTTTCTTTTACATATTTGAATGTGTGATTGTGGACAGTTATGTGGATGTTTGCATGCAAGTGTAGTCTGTAGCTCGTGGGACTTTTCAGTGTCATCTTGGGGAAAATGGAGCGAACAGACGAGGCCCTGTGAGGTAAGGCGAGTCACAATGATGACTAGCTTCAATGACAAAATAAAGGCAGTCGGGCACCAGCAGACGGCTGCAAGCTGTTTGGAATTCTGTTATTTTCTCCAGCCAACATACGCCTTCTCCTTGCTCCATCTCTCCTTCTTTTTCTCTCCGTCACTCCTGGTAGGAAACAATTACAGATCTGTTTCTTGGCTTGTGTGGGCGGTTTCTTATTAACCCTGCTCCGAGGATCTGCCCTTCAGTTAGAAACTTTCTCTCCAGCCCTCACAAACTACTCTCTTCTCTAACTTTCTTTCCGTTCCTGTCTCTCCAGATAACTCCCAGCTCAGCGAGGATCCGGAGGCAGGTGTCCTGGAGCAGTTCACTGGCCTCCTGCACGGATCCTCTCCTGTGTTCGACAGCCGCGAGGAGCCCTTCAGACTTCCAGGTGTCGAGCCATCCAACCAGAGCCAGCCAGAATCAAAGAAATCTGCCAAAGTAAAGGGGGAAGTAGCCGCGGCTTCACCGCCACCTAGCCGTCCCAGTATGGCCGCCATCCTGACAGACTGTGACCCCAAAGCAATTTATGCAACTGTGAATAAGGAGCCCAGAGACTTCGGGGCAGGGTCTTCTGTTAGGATGCGCCCCCCCGGGGACCTGAAGCTGGCACGCAGCCTCTCCAAGTCGGACTCGGACCTGCTCGTATCGCCCCCTAGTGAGGAGGACGGAGGATTGGGAAACCGCAGCGAGTCGGTTTCTAACTGTAGCACTGGCAAAAAGAGGCTCGAGAAATCTCCCTCTTTCACCTCAGAATGGGACGAGGTAAGTGTTAGTGTTACCATTAGTATTTGTACTTTATAGTTCTGTAAAAATAACTATACTTTGGACAAGGTTACAGTTTTTAAAGGTGCTTAATAAGTTCAAAAGCAAAACATATTCAGTAATCGAACTGCAAGATATTTCTTCAGCATAAAGAAAAACTATTGGATAAATGAGAAAACTGAAAAGCTTGATACCGTGTAGGAACACAGTCAAAGGACTACGCAGATACGACACAACAATACAACAATTCATGGATACAGCTTGTATAAAAGTTTTTTATTTAAAATGTAGACTTGCAACATGAATCCAAATATATATACAGTATAAGTTGTGTGAGAATATTTTCTAGGATTCCTCTTGTGTACAGTGTGTCCCTTTTTTGACAAAGCCCCACTTGTAAGGCTTAAGTCAGCTTGTTCTAGTGCTGCAGCCACAAGGCATTAATCCACAACAACAAAACTTTTGATGGAGTGAGAACCTCAATACCGACCGTCAACAACTCTGTTGATTGTAGTTAACTTCCACAAACTTCCACTGTGTTCCCATTCTGTCAACTCAAAGCCCACCTGTTGTCTTAAGGGGACACAAACGTTCAGTAAACACAATGACTGTGATGGAAAAAGTGTTCAAGTAAATAGTGAAGGTCTTTCAATTCCATGTCTCCCAAAAATCGTGTTTCGTTGCTTACGTTGTTCCACGAAGCATTTTGCATCATGGTGAATATTTGACTTGGCATTCATTTAGTGAACGTTTATTTTCTCATTCATGGTTTGTGTTTGTGATCACAGTGGGTGTTTATAGGTAAATATACCCCTCCATTCAGCACTTTAATGCTTTGTCTGGGATAAAGAGCTGAGTCGAGCCAGAGAGAGAGGAGATTAGAAGAGACTAGAATATGGGGATAGAAAAGGCTGTGTAAGACAACAGGCAGAGATTTGGAAATTGAGATTCAGAGCGAAAATACAAGCTGCAGATCTGTCTTCCTTTAGCTCCTGTCTACTTCTATTGCGTCGGATCCTAAAATGAACCGGAGCCTCTGCAGAGACAACACATGATACACACAAAACTGAACAAGTGTCGGATTATTACATATAAAATCCCTGTTTCTAAACACTCTGCTGCAAGCGTAACTCTACCACCCCTTATCGCTACATATGTATCGTCTGTAATGTAAGCTTATATAATAATGAACTAGCAGGAGGTCATACAAGTTAACACGTTTTCCTTTTTTAGGCTTTTCCCCCATTTTCCTTCAACAATCCTCCCATTGTGAGTCGTATTAATGATATCCTCCAGGGCTCTGGATTGAGCATTGGCACAAGCTATTCTCTTAGTAATGTTCCCTGACGTTGTTTGTGTTCTGCTCTGTTTCTGCTGCCGACAACATGCCTCTCTCTTACGATGATTGCTACACCGAGGCGCAGCTTAGTCCGAGAGATGTCTGACAAGTTGTGTTTGTGACGCCAGACCATCAGGAGGAAATCATGGGGCTCAGATAGCACCGCTAATGCCTTCTTCTCTCCACCGTGAGGAGATTGTATTGCTGCACAGTGTTTCTTTACACGCTCCTTTCAGAAGTATCCCGCTGAGATAAGAGCAGCTCGGAGGTCGATATCTGTGATGCTCTGGGCAGTGGTTTGTTCGCTGGTTGTCGGGAATTGTTCTCTTCTTTGATCGCTTAAATAACCTCTTCCGTATTAAAGCGTTCAGAGCAGGGCTGCCTTGTTGTTCTGTATGGGGAAATTAAACAGAATACAAAATATCATTGCAGTAGTATATCTCTGTAGAGCTTCTTCTGACCTGCACAGCAAAACCTGAATTATGTATTATAGCTGTAACGTTTTGCTTCACTGTATAATCTTTATGACTTTATTGTTGGATCTCTTCTCTAATGATCTCATTTACTCAAGTCTACTGTGAGAGTGCAGATTTATTATTTATTATGGTTACGTGCAGCCATAAAACTGTGCCAGATGTTGTGTTTATGTTGTAGCTTTAAGGGTGATAGCTGTCATACTAGCCCACTTACAACAAAGCTGTACTTGAGGAGAAGGTCTTTGAGGGGCCTTTTGGCATGACAGCAAAAATAACCCAATGTTTGTTCTGCCTGGAAACAACACTCAGATGGAGAGGGGTGCACAAGGCCCCTTACAGCAGTTTGTCAAATTTCAAACTTGTTTTCTAGACTGAAGGGAAAGATTAACACTTCAGCAGCTTCTATGTAACCTTGTCTTTAGGATCGTCAGGGCCACAAGAAGGGTTTCAATCTTAATCTACTTCAGCAATATCATTTCATTTTATTGTATTGCCAGAGCCTGCCAAGGACACACTCACAGAAATTGAAAGTAGTATTTGACTAAAGTTGCGGAAATAACTGACCTTCAGACCTTCTCTATGTGCGGTCAGTTTATTTCACACACAATAACCTATACCTCCATTATAGTGGCAATGCCCTAGTTTGACTTGAGTGCTGATTTTTGGGATGAAAGGCAAATGTAGTCATCTCTATGTTTAGGACGACTACTAAAGAAACACAACCAATGACACAACAGCCAGAGATATGTTGAACAGTGTTTCCGCTATAAAATGTCTACATTTGCTTGTCACAAATGAAAAAGAAAAAATCAACATATACTTTTAATTATTGATTTTTCTATTAATCTTTCATTTTGGGATTAATTATGTAGTCAACAGATGTCATACATTAAATAGCTGTGCTAATTCTGCATTTGTGTAGCTGATATGGATATCAATATCTGACGGTTTAAATAAGCTTTTATTTTTGTGATGGTATTTGTTTCTTTAACATAAACTCATATCTTTCTTGAACAATTCCCTTATATTTGTTAATAATAATTAAGATGAAGATTGTTATTAAGAGGGTACATTTACCGTAATAAAACCAACATGTCAGTGCTCTCTGGTGGACAACCCGAGTCTATCTCTATCACCATTTCAATCAGATGCTGAACCAAAACCTTCACTAAAGATATTAGGACAGTGTTGACACTTCTTCTGTGATGTCATTGTCTCTCTGCAGTGCATTGTGGTCCAGTTGGGAAATGAGGTCAACACAAAAGGGAACATTTAGTTTGCTTGAGTCTTTTAATTTCCACTGTACAGTCTAATGATCAGGTTTAACAGACCCCTCACCTCCTCAGACTGTCTGAGCGACGTGGTCTCAGAGAGCGTGACATGATTAAGGCGGCCATGACATTGCTTGGTGTTCGAAGATTGCTTCTCTTCCCCCGATGCTCTCAGCAGTCAGCCATAGTTTAGTGTAGCGCTTCTGTTCTCTTCTCTGGGAGCTTTCGCATAGAGGAACTGAAGAATATTAGCTGAGAAATACAGGCTGCAGAGGAGAAGGTATTGCTGTCCTCCCATGTGGCCGGAGAACAGGCTGCATTATTGACATCTAACCAAAGAGGAGATCTTATCAGGGAAAAGGAGATCCACTCCAGGCAATGGCCTCATTTATGTATGCTTCATACCAGTGTGTGTTACTGAGTGAACCAGCCAGCTTACAGTCCATCGTAATGCCAAAAAGCTTATTTAAAATCCTAAAGTAGGCTGCTGGCAACCAGCATCACAATTCATCCTTAATTATTAATTCATAGCATGGACTGCATTTTATTTACTCTACACACTGCTGGCTTTAAGATGAAATTGTTTGGCTTAATACTAACAATCAAGTTGACCTTGAAATGTACGATTTTTCTCTGGTTGTCAGCGCAGAATCAAATATATCCCCCCCCCCGTGTGTGTGTGTGTGTGTGTGTGTGTGTGTGTGTGTGTGTGTGTGCCTCAGCCTGTCAGCTAAACCAATACATCTCTCATTCATGCAATGCAGCTAGAATTAATTTATCATGTAGAAACCCAAAGCTGCAATGTGCAAAATATAAGCCACACTGCCTCAGAAATAATGTATAAAGAAGTGGGTTGCAGCAGTGACACCTTTTCTATTTGCACTGATTGCACAATGCCCAAATCAAAGATTTTGATTCATTTCAAAGCAATACGATGTTTATTAGAATCTTTGGTTGGCAGTCTGTTAGTATTTCTTTTGAAAAGGCAACTTCTTTTATCCAATCTCAGAGCCTTAGTAAGTGTTAAATAACTCGGAAGTCTGTTTCTTCTCGATTGAATAGTGATTCGGATTCCTTTGAGCTCAGTGCTGAAAGGAAAAGGCGAGCGGCCCATCTTTCTTCTCCTTCCCCTTTCAGAAAATAAACCTGCATTAGCTTGAAATGGAAATATTCACACTGCCGATATAAAGTGCATTTCGAATGAGAGCAGTGCGCGGGGAGAGTAGTTAAAGTTTGATTGGGTGTAACCTAGCCTGCACTCTCTTTAATGATGTAGGGAGTGTCCCCCTGAAAATGAAAACTCTACTTCTCTCCCTCTCTCTCCCTCTCTCTCCCTCTCCTTGGCCCATATGGCTGCTTCTACAGTGTTTTCTTTCCCGTTGCACTATCTGAGATTGGCAGCCATTTTGCCTGTCACAACTCTCCTATGCTGTGTGACACCGTTTGGGGCGAAGGGTCCCAGGACATTACCCTAAAACACAAACCCCTTTCAAAACCATCCTTCTGCTCTTGTAATCTGGTTTGCTAAATACTCCCGTTCTCACACCCTCCTTCCTCTTCTTTCTATATCTGTGATACTCCCTCCCTTTCTTCACACACACTCTTGGATGCCTCTGGTTTCAAGACAAGGAGATTTGACTTGCATGAGGGTCTTGGCCTATGCATCTCTCCATTTGAGGGAGCTCTCTGCATGTGTGTGTGTGTTGAGCTCTACGTGCGGGGTGTGTGCTGTTGTGTATGCTAATGCCGCTTGGTCTTGGTCCTTGGGATCAGACTGGAGATGACAATCCGGGGGGCGCATTGTGTGGGCCAGCTCACTGAGCTCCACAGATGGGAGGAGAGAGAGAGTGGGAGAGCTGTAGACAGAAGGAGAGGGCCGCCATCCACAGCCTCGCTTCACTTTCAACTTCATTCTCCTGTTCGCACTCCACAGATCCACTATGAAACCAGCTTTTGTGAGTATTGATTCCCCTTCCAGGCTGCAGGTCCACTGGAGGATCTTGTCTTCCTGTCATGAGTGAACTGAATGGGGAAATAATTGAAGCTTTCTAGCATTTCCTTGGATAATGTATTTCTTGTTAAGCCTGTTCGTTTAGCATGCGCTCATGGCTAAATACGGCACAATAGAACAAGAGGTCTCCCTCACGTTTTTCTTTTGAGTGTGTTCTTTGAAATACATTTTTTTTTAAATCAACAGCCAATTCATGCATTATCTCTTTGTTCTGGTTTTGCCATGTTCTTCAACTCATTATGGATTTGTTCGGATCTTTTATTTTCCGTCAGGAGACAAGTGGCCTTGCTGTTTGTTTCATGGAAGTTTTGTCTATTTGACCTGCAGAGATCAAACCGAACTGTGGGTGTGTGTCACGGCCTGGGGCAACCAGCAGGGCCCATCTATTCTCTAATCCCCATCAGGAGAACCACAGGGAGCTGAGACATGCAGCCACTACTTAGTGTTTGTCTGGTCATTGGAACGAAAGAGAGGCTGCCCTCTCTGTTCCAACTTCTACAGAGGATTTCAACTTAATGGAAGGTTTTATATATATTTCTACCTCCTTTGGGGGTAATTTCGCAAAGTTTACGAGGTTGTACAGAAGGGACATGTCCTTGGGCTATTTTAGGAGGATGATGATGATGATGATGATGGGACTGCTGACAGAGCTTTGTCCCACTGTGGCATTGAGGTGTTGGCACCCTCTTTAGACGGTGGTGCACTTGTGTTCCCCTTGATGCACATTCACTAGTCCATAGTTTTCATCCAAGCCTTGTTTTGGTGCCAGCTTGCCAAGTTGAGGTCGGTGGTCCGGGCACACTCTCTCTGCAGCAGCCTTTTGTTTCACCCCGAACAAGCTCTGCCAGGCGTCCTTTAGCTCTCCCCGTCTCTGAGATTTAGTTTGGCATTGTTCAAGTTTCTCAAGGCTGAGAAAGAAAGAACACTTTTCTTTAAACACAGTCTTTCCTGGAGTAGCTGTCCTGCTGTGAGAAGCATGATAAATGGGTCCATGTGTCTTTAATCTCCCGACCATCTCCCATCACCGCTGGCTCTTCAGCTGTTGGCCTCCGCCCCTCCCCTGACTTCTGACCCTCCTCTTTGTATCTCCCTCCTCATGGCGAGTCCTGCTCACAATGGACGCCTCTCCATTTCAGGTCTCTGTATTGATTCGATCCTGCAGCACAAAAACACATTCCTCTCCCTCTCCTTTATTAATTCTCATGGCATCGAGCTTCTTTGTCCTCGACCATGAAACTCAGAAGCTCTTTCTTGTAGTGGATGTGTTTTACCTTGAGGAAATCATTGTGCGGTGTCCCCTGATAAGGATATATTTACGCAGCTCCAGCAGTATATCACACCTGCCTTCCACAGTAGCTGCTTCTGAATCTCGGCGGAGCAGCCAGTATTCCCTTTTTTGTTAAACTTGTTAGATAGGCTGATACACCAAGACTAAAAGCAGCCGATTGTTTGAAAGAAAAATCTTGGTCCATTGTCAGATATTATCTTTATTTCTTTATTCGTATACACTGAGGAATTTAGAAAGGTATCCTGAGGTTGTTTCAGATGCATCAATAGAAGGGAAATTAATATAACAACTTGCTGTTTAAAAGTACATGGTATCCCCTGCGAGCTGAAGAAACAACCTTGGCATTTTGATTGCATGTCAATTTTTTATAGCGCTGTATTCTGCTCGTTGCTGGGAAAGGATGCCACCGACATGAGGATCCTTCTCCCTTCAGTAAAGACCTCGGCCACTTTATGAGATGAGATCACTGCCCCCTGTCCTCATTATCACAGGGGCTACAACTGCTTTGTGTGTGTGTGATTTTACATATTGGACCCCTGATTAATACCAGTGTATATCAGCAGCTTTCTAATTGTCCTGCTAAGGCCTTATCATTGAGGTTATTATGGGAGCAACAGTAAAGTGCTGCCCCTGCTCAGCAAAAAAAACACAGACAGACACCATTTGCGACTCACTGATGAACATAGTGGAGCATTTAGCAGCTAAAGAGCCAGATATTATTCTCAGACAATGATACAGACCAAAGTCAGATTTTAAAGAGGGTGACTATTGGATTTATTTTCATCACATGTCGAGCGACACAACTCCAAATAAACAATGTTGTTAGTCTTTAACTGGAGTATGTGTATATGTATCATTTTGGGATCTTCTCATCCGACTTTCTGCAAGAATTCAATCTCCCAAAATGTGTTAGGGGGGGGGGGAGAAAAAAAGAATGAAACACTGCGTACCTCCTACACCCAATGTCAAATAAGGACACTTTATTATTGGCAATTATTCCTCAAATATTAAAGCCAAGCACCCTGTCGTCCAGCTGTTTATACTGTGCATATACCTGGTTTTAAGTGAGGGTATGGCGAGGATATTTTCTGTTTGGTTAAGCACAATGAAACCACTGACCCATGAAGAGACACTCTCTGAAAACAGAACCTTTCTTTTGCTGACTCATCCTTGTTTGCTCAGTCATTCCTTAGGTAGGAGACGAGCTGCGCACTCATCGTCCACTCTTCTGTTTAATGACTGAAGTAGAGACGTGTGGCGTCATAGGGATGGGTACCGAGAACCGGTACTAAGTCAATAACGGTACCTGATTGAACGGTATCGGTATACCGTTAAGCCGCTGGACAAACGGTGCTGCTATCGGTATATCTGTTACGTCTACTTCCTTAGTTTAACTTTAAACCATTCTGGTTGGTTGGGAACCCTCATCCCGTGTGATGTATCCGGTTTGAGACCCCTCTGATTGGCCACTGTAAATGCCACTCCTCATCTCTCTCAACAGCGCTCTTATTATTGTTGTGAGACTCCCGCAGGCATGGCGGACAGAGCGAAGCGATCCAAGTTCTGGGTGCACTTTAAAAAATGTAGTGGCGATAGTGCAAGGTGCAATCTATGTACTCAATTAGTTGCTTGTAAAGGGGGTGACACAAGCAACTTAATGAAGCATTTGCAAACGAGAAACTCATTGAATCTAAAACGGTGCTAGCGATACTGCTAGTGCTAATAGTGCTAGCGGGCTTCAGCCGCGCCGTGTGTAAATGTGACCTGAGCGAAGGCTCGCAGGCAGGTTAGCTGCTGCGCACGGGTAATATGTTTTGTTTACCTGAGTGCATTCTTGCAGGCACATCGCCTTGTCTTTTTTTAGTTTATTAACACCATATTATTGGAAAGTATCGATAAGAGTATCGAAAAATACCGATAAGCGGTACCGGTATCGATAAAAGCCTAACGATACCCATCCCTAGATAGATGGAGGTTATTTGAGAAGCTTGTGGGACTAATCTACCATCTGGTCATTATGGTGTATTTTAATCAACAGTATGGAGAAGGAACACCGGGCAGATGGATAACGTAAATGTTGTGATCCACTTTGTTTCTCACCTCTTACTAGAATTACAGTTTTTTTTCTCTGATATGCTTAGGGTTCATCGAAAAATAACAGAAGGCAGTGTAAAACATATGTTCAGCATTGTGTGTGATCTTCAGGACGATGGATTCTTCCATTGATTTTTCAATAATTGTATCATAACAAACACATAGCTCATTCTCTATATATGTCAAATTTTCCATTTGTGTGTTCAGTTGAATGTTTTCTGTACTCTGTAGGGGATCTTTGTATAAAACAGGCTGATTTCGATTCCGTTTTGCCATAGAAAAGCTGGCAGAGTGTAGTAGGTACACGGAAGAAGGGCAAAACAAAACCTTGAGTTCTCTTTTAGCAGAAACCTACGACTTCTTCCACCACCAAACACAGAAGATCTAATTCTGTTGACAGCGTAAGAAATGCATCCTTCATACAAATATCTCGTGGTCCTTTTGGGGGTTTGGCTCTGTCCTCTTCTGGGGCATGCTCTGTAGAGATAGATGGGATCCTTTCAGGTTTCATGAACCCTTTCCAATGATATCATCTCAGTGATTATTCATTTCTTCTTCTAAGCAAGTCTAAAAGCTCTGATTTAACATTTACTGTCCGGTCTAACAGCAGCACAGAAAGACAGATGGATGGTTCTTCCAAGCTGGATTTCTCTCTCTGACATTTCTTTTTCATTTAGATGCTATCTCACTTCTAAGCATCCTTGTACAGATTGATGATTAAATGAAGGCTTTTGACGATAGCACTATTGCCTTATTATAATGATAATAATGAGATATATTATTTGTCATGGCTTTAAGTAAAGCAGCCAGGACTTTTGCCTCAGATGAAATATTTCCAAAAGCAATGGTAAAGAGTTGTATACTCAATTTTTTATTAAAAGTTTTTCAATGACACAGGTTTGACGACAGCCCTGTCAGTCTCTCTCCTTTTTTCTTTCATTTTTCTGCACTCAATGTCTATGCATACCATGGTTATAGTTGAAAGGGGGAGCCATGTTTCTGTGCGGTGACAGGTGTGATATTGCATCTCAATTGCCCTCTGCTGCTTCGGTGCCCTTATGAACGCATTTCAAGGAAATGTTCTTTTTGTCCTTGACACGTGAATGTCAGGGACCATGCTTGATGGAAACACAGCAGTAATAGATACATGCATTCTGTACAAATGCATGAAACTATTGCAATAAACCCTGGGGATCTGGGTATCTTGAAAGTTATAGCTAGTGCCCTTTCTTCTTAGGCTCTCTGTGTATTATTTTAACCCCTTCTTTACTTTGAATTAAGACCCTCAGCTGCCTCAAAATCAACAGTTGTGTAAATGTTATTGAAGCAACCATATGACACAGTCAGAGAACTACTTTCTCTGAGACCTTTGTAAATGAAAGGAAACCATAAATCACCTGTTTCTTTATTGTTTTCTTAGACTCGACACCTTTTCTCTTAGCTTGATTGCCCTGACAAAACGTTTCCTTTGTGATCCGATTTCTTAGACGTCCTTTGTAAATGGGTTTGTATTTGGATGAAACGCTGCTAACTGCAGCCAAGAGCCGATACACATGAGCGTAATGCTGAGGCCACATTTAATAAATGAGATGAAAAGGAAATCAACCACGTTGCTTCAGATACCCTTCAACATTTTTTTTTTTCTCTCACCATAAAAGCACTTTAAATGACTTCTCTCTCACTTAACGTATCGTCAACGCCGTTATTTGCTTTTTGCCGGGAGACTGTTACGTTTGGTGGTTAAGTGTTTACGGCATGGGGCATTTCTCTGGATGTTTTTATGGTGAGAGGTGGAGGCTAGACTACATTTGCTCCTACAGCTTCTTATCTCCCTCTTCTGTTCCTGCCCTCAGATCGAGAAGATCATGACACTGATTGGTGCTGGCATCGATTTTTCCAGGGATCAGCAATATGCTACACCAGGTAGAGTATAATCATCATTGTCCTTTCATGCTGTTAAATGTTAATCAACACCTAGAAATTGTGTCTATGTTGTGATTTTTTTCCCTCCTCATGCTGATTTGTATCTATTTTGACTTTGGCACATTGAGAATCAGTTGCCTGCATTGCCTGCTCAACACATTTAACTACCTTTTTAGTATGTGTCACACATGTTTTTATTGTCACTGGGTCTTCTTTATCATTGCCATATTAATATTGCACTTTACATGCTTGGATTTGCTTTAATTTGGTCCTCCCGAGTTGTTTGATAGGTGGGCTCATGGGAAATCAAGAGCCTGGGACTAGCAGTCAATGCAGAAGGCGTCCAAGACGAATTGCGATTCAGTTAGCAACAGACAATTAGGTAGATGTGTGTAATGCTGGTAGACAGTTGGTCTGTTTTAATAGAACAGACAAGGAGTGGTATGGACATTAGCAGCCCCTGAGGAAACTAAGAATACTCTTTTGAATAAGGAATAGTGAACACAAAGGACCCTTATTGGATGAATTTGGCTTGTTCTTGTTTCAAAGCAGTGGTCTCTCTCTTGTGTGTGATAGAAACCAGGTTGCTTTTAAGTACAGTCTCTAAACCTTACTCTGAAAGTACCAGGAGTATTATAATTTAAAAGACCAAAGTGCCTGAGAGACACTCTATTAAATTGCTTTCTGTAAAATAATGTCTTTGTTTTAAAGGATTGTGTACCTGCTCTCCTGGTATTCTGTAGGCTTTTCAAAAGCCTGTCGTCATATTTGATGGATGTTGCCCTGGGAGCTGCTGCAGTAAACCCAAACAATTGACTCCTAACCTTCAGCTTTCACATTCATCATTCACCTCCAGGTCACACCTTTCCTCAGTCACATTGTACAGTATGTAAGCAATGCAGTGGTTTTACAATTGTGTTTTCTGCCCTGCACTCGAGTGAGCCGTTTAAATATTAACCAGTAAGCTTGTCGGGGGATGAGCTCATTTTGCTTTGTGGACATAAAGAAAACTGAGACCACTGCAGTGAAGTAGTTAGCGCCCCGGCATCTGTGTGGTCTGAACATGTCTGAATCCACTCCTCTGTATATGTGATACTCAATCTTAAAGGTCACCTATTGTGCAAAATCCACTTTTTCATGTCTTTTATACATAAACACGTCTCCCCTCTGTGTAAAGAGATTCTGAAAGTTTCAGGAAAAAAGATTCTCTCACTTTTTGTCCTGATCCATTTTTATAAAAAGCTGTCTGAAAATGAGCTGATCAGATTTTGGCCACTTTATGATGTCATAACGATTTTTTGGCTTGTGTAACGATTAGCCAATCACCAAGGTAACACCCGCCCCCCTTATCACCTGAATCTCTTCCTAGAGCACCATTGTATTTTATTTTATCAAATATCTCTCAGAGGGGCGTGGGGAGGGGCTCCTTATTTTCATCTAAAGTAACAGACACAGAATCAGCACTTTGGAAACAGGGCTGAAACAGAGGGGATTATGGGATGCTCAGAACAAACACGTCAAATTTCCAAAGTGCTGATTCTGTGTCTGTTACTTTAGATGAAAATAAGGAGCNACACACACACACACACACACACAGACACAGAGTCTGTAGGTCAAACCTGACACCCTGTTTTTCATGCAGACGCTGTAGATGCAAACAAGGGGCACAAAGGGTGAGGGGCGGAGCTGTCAGCGAGGGTAAAAACTGCAGAGTAATCTGTGTAAAGTCGTTTGTCAGATCACAATGTTAAGTGCAATTTTAGCCCCTGATTCGCTGTTCTACAATGACAAAACATTCAGAGTATGTCACGGGGGATTTGAGAAAAAGGTTATAATAATAAACGGTCAGAAAATTAGAGAGAGAAAACAGAAGGCACAGAAAGAAGACAAAAAAACAGAGAAAAAGAGAGAGAGAAAAGATGGATGGAATGAAGCTGCAGCCCTAACACATGTTGTTGTTGGAAATTGAGCCGAATATCTTTCTGTTTTTGGATGTGCCAAACTAAACTAAATTATATATAAAATGCAGATTTACTGATGATTAAAATGATGCAGTGAAACAGACAGACAGTACTAATGAAAAGTTAGGTGCATTATGAGAGCATACGCTCCGACAGGATGTCATGTCATATATGGTGAAACGCGGCCCTAGTTAGAGCTCCTTTTGAGCAGCATAATACATTGTGACGCATCTCTTTTGGTTCCCTAATGCCTTGCATTAAAGTGACGGCTTAAAGCCCATTATCTGTGAGCAGCAACACACCGATCCATTCCTCTCCAGCTGAGGATTGAGACTATTTGGGGAGCTGGGTGGATGATAGCGCTTTCAGAGTGCATGGATCATTGCATTACTCTCCCACTGGAGATTAACTGATAAATGGCTCTGTGGGGGAAATGCAGTTCGAAGAGACTCCACAGTCTCTGCTTACATTCCCCGAGTTGTTTCCTGCACTTTTTACTGTTAAGTAGGAGTGTTTTAATGCAGCTCTTTGGTTTCCCGTGTGAGCGCCTGCTTTATGATTTGTTGCACCCAAAGTTTTCCTACTATGGAACTCCATAGAGAATTTAAAAAGCAGTTTTGGTAATCCATCACTGAGGTAAGCACAGGAAAGAACATATTTAAATCATAATAGGCTTTGGCACTGCAGATTTTGTGGTGTGTGAAAATGTTTGAAGTGAAAACCCCAGAACAAAAAAATCAGTTTTGAAAATTATTACCTTTTGGGCCACGTTGGAGACATTAGAGGTGAAATGAGTCCATTCATTAATGTTCTATTTAATTTAACAACTATCAATCACCAACTATTTGAATAATTACGTTACTATTTAAGGCTGTTGTCAAGTAAATTAAAAGGCATATATTTCCCAACTGCTAGCACCTCCTGTTTGGTATCTTTGTTGATTTAATATATGGGTGTCCGGGGTATTCAATCATAAATTGAATTGAATCTGTAGCTGCAGTATCCTCTCATAGCTAGACATGACGATGTTGGAAGTTGAGAAGATTTGAAAGTTTTGTTTCAATCGATATTAATCCTTTGAAAGGTTGCTTGATTCATCCTATACTTGATCAACATCTGTAACCATTTTCTATGATCACCTTTTCAAGCAAAATGCCCAACATAATCAGGATTTTCTGCTTTTCTTCGTCATAAAGAAAATCATTTATTTTATTTATTACATTTCATTTAGCTGACGCTTTTATCCAAAGCGACTTACAATAAGTGCATTCGACCAAGAAGATACAAACTTGAAGAAAACAGAATCTATAAGTACATCAGGTTTCATAGAGCCATTTACTGATGAATAAATTGATATAGCCATCCTCCATATTTTGCTACCTGAAGCTACCCCTACTGAATGAACTTGAAAGGTAGTTTTTGAGACTCCCATCTCCTGCCACATAAACATTACATTCACCTCTGCTTTATCTTGATAAGCGTCCACACGGCGGCGTGCGTTGAAGCTTGCCGGCGGGCGTGTCTGAACCTCGACCAACAACCAATCACATGAATCTCCCGCCCCGGACACACAAGCACGCGGTTTGATTGGCTAGAGCTTGTACTGGCATATGATTTGATTGGCTGACGCTTCCGCCGAAGCCTCAAAAGTTGAACATTGTCAACTTTTGAAGCGAGCAACGCTCCCACAATGCAGTTCGGCAAAGCGTGACGTCACCCCATTCAAAGTGAATGGGCAGAAGAGTTGAAGCTTCAACGCATGCCGCCGTGTGGACGGGCCGTTAGCCATTCATCCCCACTCAAAGACTTTGAAAACAAAAACTTGCGAGACGTGGCGGTGACAAATCTGTGTGAAAACTCTGACTAATGTGGTTCCACTCTTTCAAACAGTGGTCTAACAGAGAGAATTCATTAGTTTACAGGAAGCTGACATAAGCACAACGTGGGTGAAAAAAGTAGATCTGTAAACTGGGTGGTTTTGTGTGTGTTTGTAAGCCTCATCCATCTCTGCCTTCCCCTCTCCTCTCATTAAGATGCTGCTCTCTGCTCGCTCTCAGAGAGCCGCCACACAGCAGTCCCTCTGGTTTAAAAGCACTTTGAATTAAGGCCAGGGGCTCGAGGGCACGGATCACTCATTCTGACTAAAGGACAGCTAACCAGCAGCAGAGAAACTTGTACTTTGTCATCCTTAACAGGCCGTAATAAGACAACACAGGACTATTACAAGCTGACGGATGTGCAAAGATAATAAAAACATGTCTTCAAATGAACCATGTATTTCATCTAATTCCTGCACAAATGTTTATCCAGCGGGTAAACTATTGAGCTCCACCATTACACAAGAAGGGAAATCAATGAATCCATTCCCAATCCTTTAGCTTCTAATGCATGAAGCCATTACTGAGTTTCCAATTTGTCTGCGGGCTCTGGTGGCATTGATTCTCTCCAACATTTGCATCTATTCGATTGTACAAAATAGCAACAAGGACAGAATAACGGAGGAAGAAAATGCTGAAGTATAAACAGATGTTTATCTGTATTTTAGTTTAGTTTTTATATATGCTTTTATCATAATGTAAGCATCTATGTTGAATGTTGTTTTACTGATTGTATTTACCTGTTATTTGAAGTAAATATTTTTTTTAGGATGACTTTCAACATCTGTCCAGGGACTGCAGATGAAAAATAGCCTGTTGGCTAACTCTGGCGCATTTACAGAAATGTCAATCAATGTGCACTGTCCCTGTCAAATAACTAAATAAATAAAAAATAAATAAAAATAAATGTTGCCTCCTCTGATTCTTGTGAAACCAAAAGATTGAAATCAAGCTCTGAGTCCCCTCTACTGACATTAAACTAAAGTAAATGACTCCTTCTCAAGCCGTCTTCATGAGCATAAACCAAAGTCTTGTCGCAGCAGACTTTAATCGGTGGCACAGTTGCCTGGAATACAAACTAACTTGGAGCTCCGCCGGCTGACCCTGTCACAGCTGACGGCAGAATCTGAGCTCAGACGAAGAGAAGGGAGAAAAAAGAGCTGCTTCGTTTCAACAGCCATTACTGGTGAGTACCATGGAGGGCCGGAGTGCAGCACGGGCTTGTTTCATCGGTACTTTTTTGCTCCATGAGTCGATAAAAAGCATCTAATTGGTTGCAGAAGAGCCTTGTCTCTGCTTCGGTGCTTGAACACAACACAATCACTGCTGTTATTGATCCTCTTCTGGAGCGAGCCTGCAGGACAGACAGAGATCACAGCAGTCTGACGGCCAGAGTAAACACTGTTTCATTAGTGATCTCACTGCACAGCGGACATTTAAAAAAAACAATGTAATGAACACTTAACACAATGAATTTAGCTTTGAGCTATTTTCCATCCGCAGTCCCTCACATAAAACATGTAAGAAAAGGACATTTACAAACATAGCAAAAACAACATGCTGTTTCTAAGCTGCTCATATCCATGGGCAAATTAAAAGAAAGCTAAATATCATTTGAGAGAGATTTCCAAAGTGTGTTGCTCAGATGATTCTTTTTTTCATTTAATGATGAACACAACTATTACTGCTAGCACCTAAGTTTCACTTCCTGATGTCTATCATAAAAACGTGATAACATCAGATATTAGGCTGTGTTATCTCAATAATTAGACTTTACTCAGCCATGATTCTGTAATTTTGTATATCTTTACACACCAAGCATATGAGTTTGAGTGTTATTTAGAGCTGGTACACTGGATCAGCGTGGTAATAACGAGAATGCATTTAGTTCAAGTACATTATCTGCTGGAGTCAATTTAGCTCGGAAGTCTTCTATATTCAATAAATCAATACAAATAACATGAAGTTAACAAAAACACGGATGTATGAAGCAAGTATATATAAATGAACCAATACATTGAGATCATTTAAAACATCCTCATAATTGCAGATATTCTGTCACTTCATTGAGTTGGGTGGGTCAATACAGATAGATACAACATATAATCAAATAAGTGTGTTCTTTTTTATATTTTACACAATTTATTAGTGCAAAAATATATTTCTCAATTCCTTTTTTTCTATATATGAACTATTGGACGTTTTGAGCTCCATAAATCTGTGCCTCTGACTGGAACTACTAATACAATTAGACAAAACAAATCTGTCTTGTAACTGTGCCAACGATGCCTGCTCCTGTTCTCTCCACTCTACTGCATTTAACTACATTAAACACAATTGGAAAAGTTGGGCAAAGATAAAGGTGATTCAGAGGGCAACTCTCACTCACCAATTTGTGATTCTTTAAAAAGGTCCACATTTACTGAGAGAAGCACAAGCCGTTTAAAGCCTACTGCTTTTTTCCAAATCCTCCAGCGATTTTAGGAAGCCAGGTGGTCTGTAAGCCGTGTTGAAAGATAGAAAGCAAGCCGGCTCTCTGGAAATACTCTAAAGACGGTGTGAGACTGAAAGACTAAAAGACAGTAGGAAGATTAAACCTCGAGAGGCTTCAGCACAGAATTAAACATGGGTGTTGATGACGCTCGGTGGGAATGAAAGGACAGATAAATGTTGGAATGCTGGTTATGTCAGGTTATGTAAAGTAGATTAAAGATTATTAATGCAAGTATCAGTGTATGTATTCTGAAACAAGTCTGACACCGCTAGGTTTAGTCCAAGAGCACAAAACATTCACATCTATTTTGGTATTCATGTTTCTAGCGTTGTTATTCTATCCATACCAGTACAACATTGCTGCTTAGAAGGACAACTTGTGCTCTCTGGAGTCAGGTCCTAATTTACAAGTCTAATTAACACACTGTAATTAAAAACAATGATCACAATGACCTTCATGTGGCAAAACACAAACATGGAACACACCTCAGTGTTACCAGGGAGACAACATCCCTCCAAACAAGAGGAGACCAAATAACCATCTGTGACCCTTTAAACTGTGACATACCGTTCATGGGAAGGGGGAACAATTACTCTTGATGAACTAAAAGGAACTTCATCACCATTGTAATTAATGAACGAAAGATGGCTCTTCTTCATAACGTGTTATGCCCTCCTCTGTACTGTATTCAATTACTGCTGCATGATTTTTAAGGGTAGTTGTCCTGGTTTAATAATTTAATAGTCCGTTGAAATATGGAGTTTTAACATGGATTTCACCCCTGGAAAACATTCTATCTTTCCAGGCACACAGAAAACATCTGTTGGATCATAAAAAGAGTTAAGTACAATATTTGATACAAACTGATCCTAATATAACAGGGTATGATTTAAGGTTTAGGTAGGTAACACTATGTGACAACATTAAAGGTGGGGTAGGTCATTTTGGAGAAACCAGCTCGAGTGGGCTAGAATTTGAAAATACACAGCCGGAAGAAATCTGCCACTTCCTGACAGAGCCCCTCCTCCAACACACACGAACGCGCACATGACCGATGAGGGCACGAGATAAGTTTGTGCACAGATGGAAGGCTGACAGGCAGGTAGGCCATCCAGTTACTTTAGCCGGGCCGGCTCAGATGATTGGTCGTGCTTTTTACAGTACTACGGCTTCCACAGATGACTTTTTTTTTATGGATTTATTGTCAAAGCACTTAAGATATTCATTGCTATCGGGATGTTAAGAGCATTCCATGGAATATAACAAAAAGTGTTTATCGAGCCGGTTTCTCAAACCTACCTACCTCACGTTTAAGGAGTGAGAAGTTTACAAATGTGGCTTTCTTTGAGATTGTGACTTAAAAGTCCACAATGATATTGCCAGTTGTACAGATCACACATCTTAAGTGAAATCTAACTTAAGTTATGAAATAGCTAGATCAAAGACCAAGGTTTTGTCAAGAGTCTGGCTTCCAGGAGCACTGGTCCTACAAAATAAGGAATATAACTTGTCTCTGCACGGGCAATTACATTTGGTATGCTGCTCTGTATTTCTTTAGAAGAGACAATAGGATTTCCACTTTTAGGGTCTCTTCAAAGAAATGAGCTACAATGGCTCACATACCATCTAATCTATGATTTTATGAATGATGAAACACAGCTAACAAATGTCTCTTCCAGTGCAACAGAGAAGGTGTTGATAGGCCTGATGAAGGAGGAAAGAGTTTTCTTCTTGACACACAAAGCGTTTGTCTCATTTCCAACATGCCCACTGGCTCAGCCTACCAGCTGGGTCTCTCATTCTCTCCTCCATCAGTCCTCATTACTGACACGAGCCACAGAGCCAACTCATAGTGGCGTCGCACACTGTGAGCTCCATCAACTGTCGGGTTGGCAACAGCATCCCATTGCTCACCGAGACTCTCCTTCATTCTGGCCGGGCTTCAGCTGCTTCTCCGGTCAGGGGCCACGGACAGCCGGCCCCTGAGATGGAGACAGACTGTCTGAGAGTCTAAGAGTGCAGCATAAACCTGATTCAACACGCAACAGGGCGTAATGATGTCAAAGCTCCCGTAAACAAAATATTTGACAGCAAAGATAAAACTGCAAATTGTCTGGTTGAATGAACTTGTAAATCTAGCAAACATCAGTCAAGGCTCTGCCGGAGAGCCGAGAGGTAAAGCTATGTCATTGAATCACTCACTGAATATTAAGATATGTATAACATTTGTGATGTAAGGTGAGATATAAAATGATGTGCTGAATCCACCCAGAATACACAGTTCCCATATCAATATATTGCAGCAGCTGCTTAAAAAAAAAAACTGATGAAAAAGACCAGAGAGGTCGTTACAGGATTTCAGCTAATTGAACTTTAGACACACCTAATGGGATCATCTCACAGCTCATGGGGGAGGCATCAATTGGATTAATACACAAAGAAACAAACTGGGGTTAAGTAGGAGCAAGCAGTGAAAGACAAGAACAAAAAGATTATGAAAGTGAGCAAAGACAAAGAAAGAAAGTACATTAAACAGTCAAGAGCATAAAGGTCCATTTGGACCTAATAAAAGAACGAAGGAACTCACCATGTAGTGCAGGTCGTCGAAGCCATTGAGCAGGAGTTTGCTCTCGTACTGCGGCAGCCCCACGTGCTCCAGCCAGTCGCCCACAGGCTGCTCCAGCAGCCGGCCCGCAGCACCTGCTGACAGGGGAAAGCGCTTCAGGAGGGAGAAACCTTTCAGCCGGTAGCAGCGGCACTCTGAGGATGAGACGTGGCATTGCCACATCATTCTCGGCCAGCAGAGCCGAGTGCATCCGCAACAAGAGCCTGGCGGGGGAGACAGTGTCCTCTGTGGACAGGGCGTCAGCTCCCGCAGGGCAGCGGGGGCTGGACCACAGTCACCCAAGATGGCTAAAAGTGCCCCTGATCTCAGGGGTGAAGGAGGAGATAAATGGGTTTGAGCTGGTGGACTACCAGCTAATGTGAACAGAGATCTTAGCTATGACAGTCAGGCGGGGATCTGCCCAGAACACATTCCCCATCAACAAAAATCTGCATCACTTCACTGTTGCAAACGTAACAAACCGTTCATATCCAACTTGGGACAAAAGTCAAAATGTCCAGGGTCAGGAAGTAGCATTCTGTGTCCAAAGGTAAAAGCTTGATTGAAAAGAGCTGATTTAGTGAAGCTCCAGTTTTGTTATGAAGAGAAACCCAGAGGGAGAGACACACCTTACTCCAGAGAGGGTGATGTGTCTTAGCAACATGGAAAGTTCTTTGGAAACTCGTCATTAATTAGTAAACAGGCACTCTGAATGAAAGACCCAGCCTGCTGAGCACCACCAACACTCCAGACAGGAATCTACCTGAGAACATCACAGCGCTCACAGGGGAAGCAGCAGGACGCACAACAAGTCTGTCATGAGCCGAGATGGATTGAGACCAAAAGCAACACTGACGGCTGTCAGCAGCCCAGAGGAGCCTAACCCTGAACGAAGACAGATTACTGCCTCTACATATTACTGGTACAATTCAACACAATTCAGAAGCAAAAAACACATGTTCTGCGGTGGGATTTCAGCTATCACACCCTTAAATTACCATTCACTTTTAACTTGATAAATGAGTAAATGTGTTTTCTGTTGATAGGAAAGAGTTATATATTACCTTTATTTGCTTTCCCTTTAGGACAACACATCAAAAAAAGCTGACAAATAACAATAACAAACAAGCAAAGGTCTAAACCTAAACTCAAATTACTAGTGAAATGCAGATAAATCTTCTTTTTCCCTTTTCAGTGATCTCATCATCTATTTAACTTGGCGCAAAACCAATCCCGTTCCAGAGGAGATTCCCACGTCATAGATCCCATTGTGGTCGATGCAGACGCTTGGAAATGTGTCAGGAAGAAAAATGAATGAAAATCCAGCGAAGGATTCCACAAGCTACTTTAACGCATACTTAAGAAATAGCCGGCCCCCAGAATGAACTCCGGAAAGAAAGAGTGCTCCAACTGTCTCCTCAGTCTGGGACAGTCTGTGGGATGTGGTCAGGTCCACTTTCCTAAAAAAACATCTGTAGTTCCCTCTGAGCTGAAAAGGAAACACCTCATCCTACACACACACACACACACCGCGGCGGCATCCTTCTATTGTCCTGCTGTTCACAATTCTGCTGCCTGCAATATTTCTTTCCTCCCTTACTCCCTCTCTCTCTCTCTCTCCCCTCATTGCACGCTTCCCCACCCCTCCCTCCCTACCATACTCTCTCTCAAACACTGCAGGTGGCTGCTCTATGTCAGTGCAAGCTACAGTTCCCATCTACAGACCCCCCCCCCACCTCCCTTATTACGTGCAGTTGTGATTGTATAAAAAAAGTCTGTCTCTTTTCCCCCTCCTCCATCATCTCTTTCCCTCTGATGTGGAAGTAAATCAGTCGAGAGGAAAAAAGTACCAGAGACTGCAGGCTCAGACCCAATCAGCTAGAGACTTCTCTGCACTCCAATCAACACAGAGAGGAGGCAAACACTGGTCTGAATCAGATTGTGGGGGGGGGGCATCGAAGGTCTTCTCTAGCCAGTCTCTTGATGGCCTCCTGACAGCAGCTTCTCCTGGACACGGTGGCTTTAAGATTTAAAGGTCCCCTAATTATACTGTTTTTCGTTAATATATTATAGTTCTCAGATACAAAACATGTCTCTGAAGTGTTTGAAGTGTTTGTTCTGAGCATCCCATAATCCCCTCGGTTTCAGCCCAGTTTCAAAAGTGCTGATTCTGTGTCTGTTACTTTAAATAGGACAGAGGGTGTCGTATTGTCATACTGATATTCTGTACAAACTGTGAAGTCCACTGAGACAAATGTAACATTTTTGATATTGGGCTATATAAATAAACATTGATTGATTGATTGATTGAAATAAGGAGCCCCTCCCCACGCCCCTCTGAGAGATATTTGGTAAAATAAAATACAATGGTGCTCTAGGAGGAGATTCAGGTGATAAGGGGGGCGGGTGTTACCTTGGTGATTGGCTAATGGTTACACAAGCCAAAAAATCGTTA
>NW_011337496.1:408330-440106 GCF_000735185.1 Notothenia coriiceps
GAGAGTGTGTGTGTGTGTGTGTGTGTGTGTGTGTGTGTGTGTGTGTGATATTGAAGAGTCAGCCACATGAGCTGTCACAGTTTGTTCCTGAGGCAGCATCTCCCTCAAAGCATCATGGTACTTTAACATGAGATTTATTTGCTGACCCAAGATTAACTTAAAGCTCTCACTGACTCCTAACTGATCACCCGAGTAGTAATGATTTTTTTTGAACTCATTTATTCTGACCACTAGCAGAGCTAACAGGACAGCACTAATGAGCGGTGTTCTCTGCAGAAATGGAGGCTTTCCCTTCACACGTCTGGATGTTTTGATTTTTGTGTTCCCTCTGAGGCCATCAGTTACAGTTAACTATCGATGCTGTGGCATTTTACCTCTGCATCTCATATTGCTGACCACTCTGCTCTTCCGACACTGATTGATCGCTCCTTTCTCCGTTACCTGCCACGCGGTCTTAAAGGTGCTACAGTGTGTAACAAGAGATGGGGGGGACCATTATTCACACACAGCTCCGTCAATCCCCTCCCCCTAACACATACATCTCATTTAGGAGGTTATCAATGTGGCTCCCCTACCACAGTCACTAGGTCGGGTCCCAGGGAGTAATTGACCGTTTTCTGCAATGGTGGCATTATGTGTGATCAATACTGCAGCACTGGCTATTCTGAAGCATTTATCCATACGTTCCAATACGTTTTGACTAAAACACATCCCTTAATTGGTGTTCTCTTGCATGTACTGCACAGTTCAATACTTATTTTAATACAAGCGCAGTGCCAGTGATATCCTTTAGAAATGTAGGCTTATATAATGTAACAGAGATGCTGATTTGTTTTGTATTTTCTTTCATAGGGGAGCAATGTGATGGAGGACCAGGACTTGAGAGAGATTGGGATCACAGACCCGAGCCACAGGAAGAAGATCCTGCACGCGGCACGGTCATTACCTAAAGTGAGGAGTCATTGATTTTAACTTCAATACTCATCCCAGCATTGCACAACCTGATTTATTCTCATGTGTCTGATTATCACAAGGTGCTAATCTCGCCTGAATACCAATGCAGTACCGCAGTGTATTTACCCAAATACTGTCATTAGTATAATTATGAGAAACTTGCACCTATAGAACTATTTCCATTGTACGTTACATCATACTTCTACTCCGCTACAGACAAGGAAATATTCAACTTTTTACTACTCTATATTTATATTTATATATATAATTACTGGTTAGTAAACAATGAGCTTAAACAATACCACGCATTGTTAAAGGTTCAAACCAATGGATTCTAACTTCTCTTGATTGTTATGTCTTACACAAAAACATCGTCATGTCTCCAATTTCATTTATATTGGTTGTCAAGAGTTGCTCTAAAAAGTAATTTCTCCTAAAAACGTTCTGTTATTTTAATTAATATAACTGTCTGTATTTTTAAGTCCCACATAATTGAAATTATCCAATATTTCTCTAAAGAAAGAGAATTCAAAATCTTCGTTTCCTCTTCTTTATTCTCCCACTTACATATCAATCAAACTTTTTTCAGTAATGTACCCCCTTTGAAACATTTTCTCACAAGCCCTGACCGACCCCGAACATTTTTGATCGAAAAAGCCTATATCAATAATTACAGTATAGTCATGTTCCCTCAGTGTGTGATTTATTAACTCCATCGTGCATGCATTACAACAAACTAAGGATATTTTCATCTTCATGCATGAAAAAAAATAACATAACATAAGATTTTTATGAAACAGATTTTTCCAGAAGTTTTTCAATTTAAGTAATATGTTTAACAAACCAATGAACAAAAAGATATATTGTGAAAAACTATAAAATACAATACACACATTTGGCATGTTTATATGAGGACCCCCTTGGTGGTTTTAGGAATATTTTATATAAAATTGTGTTTTCTATTTAACTTATTTTACTAAGATTATTTTTGTAATCATGCATGGTATTTTTTTAATTAACCTTTTTTTTGTTGTTGAAATCTCACGTACCCCCTACAGTACCCCAACGTACCCCCAGGGGTCCGCGTACCCTCATTTGAGAATCACTGAGATAAACTATTGTCACTTCACCTATACCAGCCACAACAATAAAATGATACCTTGATGCATCAATACTACAAAACTAATAATGAATTAAGTTAAAACACATCTTAACATACCTTACTTTTGATACTTAAAGTACGTTTTAGTTGATAATAAATCTGTAATTCTACTTATTTGGACTGTAAAAGCAGGACTGTTAAATATGTTAAAAAGCAGCATTAGTGACTGTGTGGTTGTCCTGCAGGTGAAAGCTCTGGGCTGTGACGGCAGCGGCTCCATCTCCTCCTGGCTGGAGAACATGGGTCTGCACGAGTACTTACACAACTTCCTGACCAGCGGCTACCGCACTCTGGACTGTGTCAAAAACCTGTGGGAGCTGGAGATCGTCAATGTGAGTCACAGTGACGCACGCAGACTGCGAGGAGTATCAGAGGGGGAAATTAGTTTTAGGGAAACTTCAGAGAAGGGATGAGTTGGGCAGTTTACGTTTTAGTTTGGGGCGGCAGGAAACTGAAAATCTGGATTTGAATACACAGAATGTTGCTGTTTGGTGAAGTTTACAAGGATCCTAAATATAAATCAGTAATATTGAAGGTAGTCCCATGACGAATGAATGCCTATTTTTTAGAGACGGAACTTCATTTTCACTAGTTAATTTTCTAAGCTGTAAACAAGGATGCATTAGTGAAAGTTATTAAAAAAAAAACACATTTAGGTTTGGATTTAAGGGTTAATGTGTTTTATGACGAGTTTATTATCAGTGTCAGATGTGTCTTGGTCTTCTTCCAACTTTCATGGTCACATGATATTGTCCTCTGTCCTCTAGGTGCTAAAGATCTCCCTACTTGGTCACAGAAAACGCATCATTGCTTCGTTAGCGGAGAGGCCGTACGAGGAACCTCCAGTCAAGCCTCCCCGTTTGTCTCAGATCAGGGTAAGACCCCCCACACTGTTTTACCAACAACTTTCTAAAGGTTAAATTACAGTTTAATGGTTTACCTTCCTCCCAGACTTGGTTTGCTTTAAGTCTAGGAATCTTGCAAAGCATGTGTTTTAGGAAAAATGACCATCACTGTTGATCATGGGACAACTAATGGTGTCGGATTCTGTCTCTCCAGTGCCAAGACCTGCCCGGATCCTCCTCCCCCCTCAGTCAGGCGGACCCCTACACAGGACGCTCGATGGACCCTCTGCTGCCTGTAGGAGAGCCTGGGAGGAAAAAAGTGCCAGAAAGTGACTACGACTCCCAAAGATATCAGAGCGATCGACACCGATCACATGTATGTTTACGTCTTTCCCTTCAGCACTACTTTATGTCCTACAGTATCTTCATGTCGTGATAAAAGTGGGCCACTGCCCGACTTATAATTATACTTCCTTCTTCCAGGATCGGTATGATGAGCGGCTTCGAGAGCCCCGTCTGACCCTGCGGCCGCCGAGCCTGGCCACCCCGTACGCCCCGGTGCAGAACTGGCACCACCAACCTGAGAAACTCATCTTTGAGTCCTGCGCTTACGAAGCCAGTGTATGTATATCACTCATTGTCCTTCCTATATGATGCCGTTTTTATTCAATATAGTCACCAACCTTTTCTCTCTCTCATTCTCCCTTGCAGTACCTCGGCTCCATGCTTATTAAGGAGCTACGGGGTACAGAGTCCACGCAGGATGCCTGTGCCAAAATGAGGGTAAATTACTTCTCCAAGCTCATGTGACAAACAATGCATATTTCTTTACGAGTGAGTGAGCAGTAATTCACCTTAATGTCCACTCTTTATACGTCCTTTTTTCCTCCAGAGGTCGACAGAACAAATGAGAAAAGTCCCCACCATCGTCCTGTCCATCACTTATAAGGGTGTGAAGTTCATTGATGCAGCCAATAAGGTAACTACTACATCCCATCCTGCTCAGTGCAGCAAAACTCAATACCTTCATGCCTCGTGCAAATAGCAAGCATTTTTTGTAATATTTTGAGTGTCACAGCCGTAAGTCCCTCTGCTTCTTTTCTGTGGCTTTAAATGTCATGCCTGCAAGTTTAGGTCACATGTGTTCCTGTTTGACTGGAAGCAAGTGTGCTTGTATTGACATTTATTTGAACATCGAAAGGTTGTTTTAGAAGCACAGCCTGATTTTGAATGTGTATGCTTACACTTTCCTGCATATTGGGATGTTATGTTCTGTGTCTGGGAGGCGTGTGGCGCAGTGGATAGAGCGTTGGTGTTAGGATCAGGGGGTCACAGGTTCAAAACCCCACTGCAGTCAGCATGTCGTTGTGTCCCTGGGCAAGACACTTCACCCCAAATAGCTCCTGTGGGGATTGCCCACAGTATTGAGTATGTAAGTCGCTTTGGATGAAAGCGTCTAACATGTAACATGTAATGTAATATGAAGTTTTTATAGAGTGAGTCTTATGCCAACTCTCTCCTCGGTGCAGAACATCATCGCAGAGCATGAGATCCGGAATATTTCATGTGCAGCCCAGGACCCTGAGGACTTGTGCACGTTTGCCTACATCACCAAGGACCTGCAGACCAACCACCACTACTGCCATGTGTTCAGCACAGTCGACGTGGTAAGGATGCTCTTATTGTCCTATCAGCCTAATCTCACATAGTTTAAAGTGACCCCGATATCAAAGCATACACATTATACTTCTACCTGTAGTGCTGTTAACCAATCTAGATTGTTTTGTGTGGGTGGCCCAGAGGGAAAACTGCTGCGACCCTTGTAACATAAACAAGGTGAAAATAATAAAAGGAGAATTTCAAGTGTTGAAAAAACGTCCTCACTGGTGAATTTGAATTCCTCCAACATCATGCCCCAGACTTGAACTGAGGAGAAGTGACAGCGCGCATCGTCAACACTGTTATCTGGAGACTGAATTTTCTCAAGGTGTCTCGCTTCAGCTGCTGCGGATTGCCTTCTAGTAGACACAGTGCTACTCTGGCCATGATGACTGTCCCTCCTTAAAGTACTCTGTCCCCCCTGACACCGGATGATTATCCTGCTAATCTTTCCCATAATGCACCAAGGGGCTTTCCAGGCTGAAGTCAGTTAAACTAGGCTCATTTTCCTCTTCGGGGCTTAAACGAGGGGCTTTGTCTCAAGCAGTAATGCAGTCGGATAGCAGCTGCTGTGAGAGGTGATTGGTTATTCTAAACTGTATTGACCAGAGAGCTGCAACAATTAGACAACGTAATCGATAAGTTGATCTTTGAGAGTTGATTGAAAGCCTAAGTGGCTTCTAATGCAAAAAGCAAGAACGTTCAGCCATTTCAATGATGGAGATTTCTATCTTTACTGTGTTTTAAATCATATTAAACTAAATATCTTGGCGTTTTGGACAGACAAAACAACATTTGAAGACATCACCTCAGTATTTTCTGACATGTTATAGACCAAACAACTTATTCATTAAGAAAATAAATAATTGTTAGTTGCATCAATTTTTGCCCATTCTGCTGCTACCATCCCCAGAGAGGGATCACAGAGCTGAACACATCTGTCTGGTGCAGAAGGCACGAGATGAATCAGGACATTAACTAAACAAGTTGAATAACAATATGCAGATTATTGCGTAACTCTGCGTCCCTTTTGTGTCTGTGTTCCTACCATGATTGCTTATCCAACTTTCCAAGGTATGCCGTGTGAAGCTTGAATGCCCCGTCTGAAGTCTGAGGTGCTTGATCACACTTGGAAGCTGTCAGTGTTTAACAATAGTTTGCTGTGTCACAATGCTCCCGAGATTAAAGCCACTTCTCCTTGTTACAAAGACGTTTTATGGAATATGTACTTCATGCGTACTGCAAACTAAATATTGTTGTTCAAAGCCGAGAATACCTAAAAAGGCTGCCTGCTTTTCCTCTTTCTCCCTCTCTGTGTAGAATCTGACCTATGAGATCATCCTGACGCTGGGCCAGGCGTTCGAGGTGGCCTATCAGCTGGCTCTGCAGGCCCAGAGGACCAAACAGCCCCAGAGCCTCCCCGTGGGCCCCGGCTCAGAGCTCATCGAGACCAAGTCCAGCCGACCTGTACCAAAACCACGAGGCAACGCACGGAAGTCGGGAGTAAGTGGACCTTGAACATTAATATAGCACAAGACACCATATAAACATTTTAGGAGATAGTTTATTGGACATGATTAAATAGAGCAACACATTTAAGTTGTCCTCCTGTGGTGGAAGTATATTTGTCTGACCCTTAAATGCACCTTTCCTGTTCATTTGGCAGTGATTTCAGGCTCTGTGTAGAACGCATGGTGCAAATGTGGGAGGAGAGTTGAGGGGTGCAGTCATCTCAATTTTATCTATAGGGGGTCTGCAGTATCATACTTTTAAAAATCAGCCAAATTCAATATCCATAGAGAAAAAGAACACCTGCTGTGTTTTCTAATGATAGACTCAAGCAGCAGGAGGTCAAAACTCAAGCAACACTTATTAAAGTATGAAGAACAACTTTATTGTGTACTGCAAATGTTGTTGGAGCTTTTTTTCTTCTCCGGGCAAAATTAGGTCAAGTTGTGCCAGAAATATTTTTCCTCTATGGTCAACTGCAGCATATCCTACATAACAGACTTCTGATCATTTTTTAAGAAACATTATTCCAGGCTTTTTGAAACGAACCCTCAAAACACATTAGTAAAACATTTGTATCAGTCAACAGCTTCTCCCTTCATTATGATTACACTGTTCCGATGACTTTCTTCCCATTAGCATAAAACCATTAAGAAGTGAAGCTTGTGCTGAATTTAAATGAGATAAACATCGCACATCTCCAGCTGCTTAATGAAGTCGACAGAATCATGTTAAGAAAGTTTACTGACTCCTGTGATTCCCCTCACCTTTTGTATTTGTATAAATGCCTCACACTCCCTCAGTGACACACCCACACCTGTAAGCCTCCCAGTTGATCTGCTTCTGTCTCGTGCTGCTCAAATCTGTCACACCCTTTTTATTCTCACTTCCTGTCTGTGCTGCTTGTCTTTCCTTCTTCCTCTCCGCTCTCTTGCTGGCCGTGTTGATCTCTCCCAGGACTCTCCTCCTCTGGACAGTCGCTGCTGTTACTGTCACACCTGCACCACCCATTGCCCCTCCTACGCCCCGCTGCACTATGCCAGCCCTGCCGCCCAGGTGCTGCCTCATCTCCATCCTCTCGCTCTTTGCTCCTCTCTCTCTACCTCCCTACTTTATTTCACCTTCTCGCTGCCTTACAATCCCCCAGTATCTTCCATTTGTGTCTTTACCCCATGCTTGTCTTTGTGAATGTTTGTTGCTGTTATTGTATGTCGAAGTGTAGTTTTTAAAATAAATAAATGTGTTGGTCTTTTCCACACTTGGCCACATGTGGACTGATGAATGTTACTTTTGACTCTGGCGTCCTCTAGTGGCTTTGTGCTAGTAACACATGCAGAACATTTACTGAGACAGAGGAGCCCATTCAGTTCCTCAGTGGATAGTTAATGTGCCAAAGTTATTTCAGTTCAAGTAAAGGAACTTGTATGAAAATCATTACAAATTCTATAAAATAGACTAATGAAAAAGGTTTTAGATTGACTCTACAGACATAATTGACAACGGCGCTGAATGCATTATATTAGAGTGTATTCCAGACGAGGGTAAATCTGCAGGCATCATTCAAACTGATTTTGACGCCGTGATCTAGTCCGAATGCCACTGGCCAAACATATATTTAAGTGATTTACTTAATTTCTGCAGCTGTTGAGATTTGGTGCATTCTCTTTGTGTCTACAGGGGGACATCGCAGAGCAGGAGGGGGATTCTCACTCCCAGGGCAGCGCCACGTGGCTCGTGGACCCCAAGGAATCCAAGCGCACTATCAGCACTAAGTACGAGACCACCATATTCTGATTGGACCCCTCTTCCTCCTGACCTCTGGGCCTGGTCTAACCCCTCTTCCTCCCCCTCGTTCTGTGTGCCTTTTCGCTGTGACTCTGCCTCTCCCTCTCTGGGCTGGACCCCTGCCCCCCCTGTCTCCCGTCTCCCTCCGGCCAACACTCACCTAACACCGACACAGTCTGCGTGCTTTGCTCCTTCTGCTAATCCACCACCGCTTCTTCACTTTTCAATGATTATTACCCTTCTGCTGTATCAACCCTCCTGTAGCTCCTGTCACTCACACTTCCTGTCTGCCACTCGCCTTCACTGTAACTCCTCTCCGTTTTAACCCTGTATGCTTCCCGAACTCCCCCTGAATTTCTGCACCCGTCAACATCCCACTTTTGACTCTTGGGTGATCTTCTTTTATTGGTGCTTTTCCTGCTCTACTAGGCGACGGCCGCTCTGAGGCTTTTCTCTCTGATCTTTCAACTCCTGACTTCTCCGAGTGCTGAGCAAATCTGCTTCACCACGACACAGAGTGAGCCCCTGCACACACCCTGTACCTGGAGGGACATGTTTCCCGAAGAAACTGAAACACCGGTCGTGTAATTCTATGAGTGTTGATGTTATGGAGCTTACACAGGATTTGCTATGGGGGACATTTTCACTGTCAGCGGTCTGCTTGAAGCCAAAGGAGGCCGAGATCCTAGCACTGTGATAAGGTCCATTCAGAGCTAAGAATAGTAGCATTTTGGGGGGAAAAGGGGAACAGAATAGGGCATAAAAGCTGATAAGGACCCGCATGTAAGTGTTCCTTGTTGCTCCAGGAAATAGACAGTCCCAACTGTCTTAAGACAGGCATGCCCTGCCTCTGTCCGTCAATCAGAGCTCCAGGTTTGAAACCGAATGCTTCTGGAGAGGACTTACTATGACTCAGCACTTTTGCCAAATCTACAAGTGTGTAAGAACAAGTTCATCTTCTCCGTCTCCTCTTTTTTTCCTTCTTCTTTTCACAACTAATGCCTTCTATGCTCATCCTGTCAGCATTGCCTTTTGTTTTGCCAATCACTACCTGGTTAATATTTCACGCCTGCTTGTGAAAAGAGTTAATCATTATATGGGAGGAGGGGGGGGAATCCATCACCTACACGCTGTTTATTTTTACTTTATTTAACCTCATTGCTTTGTGTTCATGTTTCCTCTTCCTTATAGCTGAACACTGTGGCCACTCCCAGCCAATAAGAAAGGACAGGCATGAGCCCTGTTGCATTGTGGGTAGGATGTTTTGGTGGAAAAATGACCCACTCCCCATGCGGCAGAATCACATCACCACTTGGAATCGAGCTCAGCACTGTAACACACGGCCTGGAGACACACAGACGTAAACACTGCAGATCAGCTGACATCCCCGACTTCATCACACACACACACACACACACACACACACACACACACACACACACACACACACACACACACACACACACACTCTCTCACACACCATTTATCTCAATCGGAAAGTGATGGAGTCAGATGTTAGTGTTGCTTTTTGCATTACCTGAGAGATTAATTGAGGGTTGATGTTCTCTCTTTGAGGAAATGTACCTGCTGCAATGTCACAATGCAGAACTGGTTGTAAAAGGGGAAGTGGCAGAGATCGGGAACATTGTCCTGTGTTGTGAAAGAAAGGTACTAACTACCAGACAGACACCTCACTCTGACGGAACACAGTCCTTCCTGGGTAATTTGTATTTGTCCACACATTGTAGCGTCTTTTTATGACTGTCATCCACACATACATGTATAACTGTGATAAACAATGTAATCTTGCACGGGAGGAACTCTAACCAAACTCAAAGGGCAGAGGAACTGACACTACAAAGACTGTTTTATAATAATAATATAACGGGGTGGCTTTTATATGATTTGAACGTTTTTCTGTATGTTTTAATTGTTTTAGAGGACTATAATATGTCCTAATGCTGGAACTGGATCGGCTGTGGTTCACTGCTGCTCCCTCTCTCCTTCCCTGCTCCTTTGTTCAGTTAATCCAGACAAGATTAATCACCAAACCTGCCATGCAGCCTGGTATGTCTTCAGTTTTAAGATGCAGAAAAGAACAATAGGGAACAGCATGTTTCTCCTAGCTCTCTCCCAGTGTGTTGACTGTTAATCGTACTTTTTGTTCAGCAGATAAATATATGGGTACATGGCCTGGTCCTTCTTGATTTAACTGTTGTATATGTGGTACGTTGTCAGGCCAGTACGATAACTCTATGGTACTCTACTGTCTTCAGCTCGCTGGTGTCGGCACCTTCGGCCATCAGCCTGGTCCCGTTCTGCTTTTGCACATTGTTTAGGATCAGGAGAGATATTTCGGGACTAATCTGATGACAACAATGATGAGAATGATATTGTAAATGAGTTCTAGCGGTCTGTATTTTGATACTTGAATGATTTTTGCTTTTATAGATATCTATATATATGTGTATATGTATGTATGTAATTTTTGACGTTTGTCAAAAGAGAGAAAAGGACTATGTCTTATAAAGTTAAACATATCGTGAATAAATACCCTGTGATTTAAGAAAAAAAAAAGGCTGAGAAAACAAAGACTCAGAAGAGGGACCTCACTTCAGAAAAAAAAGATTGTAAATAATCTCGGGCTTCCAGTCTTTTTTATGATTATTTTTCATAATTGTACAACTAATAAATGGCGAAATTAGAAAAAGCTGACTTCTGAATCTTTATTTGTCCAATTACTGATCTTGTGTTATGTTACCATGGAATGTTTTGCATTATTGTTTTTATTTTTGGTCGAATTTTGAACACCTAGTTCTTCTGCCTTTCTGATTTCTTGGGTTGTTTATTTACTAGTTTAGCTTAATTAATATGTATTTAGTACATTTTTTTCAAAATTGCCCTCAGGTTGCGTATTGACATTATTATTTTTAAATATTTGTATCCTTCTGTTGCCCAACAATTCTAAAGGCAAACTTCTGTTATTTTGTCTAAAACAACTTTTTTTTGGTTCAAAATTCAGTAGTTATTCAGTACTGGGGCTGATGGCCGAAACACTTTATACTCTCTTTGACTCTGAAACAGGAAGATGTTATTTCATCGAAAAACTGGAAAGACGTTCCTTATTATCTATAAAAGTGTTAATCTTCAGGTTACAAATTACAATGTTATAGATCAAATCAAATGGCATTAAACCAACAACTGCAGCCTGCGTCAAACAGCCACACGTCTCAGAACCCTAAAGCTGCGTTATTTGTTAAAATGTTTTGACTACTGGTCTGGAAAACATTTGTGTTATGTTGCCTCGTTGGCCAACATAAAAACATCAACAGAACAGATGATAGTTCCTCTGGCAGATATGAACATGGATTTACACATCTGCTCATTTTCATAGATATGCGACAGACGTCACAGATGTAAACAGCTGTTCCTGGGAAACAGATCGGCTCGCTGCGTGCTGATTGTGCGGCTGATATCTGCAGACAGGCCTGCTTTGTTCACAAACACAAGACTGTTCACAGCGTGTACCCTGTAAACAAAGAGAACAACTGGGGAAACAAGCAAGAGGGATTTGAATTTGTAGGATACAAAAGAATAAACAGGACAGAATTTCATTGTGCAACTTTCCATAAAGGGAATGGATTTAGAAATAGTCATTTTATTAACTATAAGATGTATAGATGTGTTATTACAAGGCATTAATACGATTATATTAGATCAAATTGTTATGAAGAATCCAATAGTAATCTAATTATTCAGTTAAATGTTGTTACTAAAGGGTCATCCATCCACAAAGCTATCGTAAATGTTCAGGTTCTTGACCAATAACAACATAAAAAGGCAAAACAAACGCTGATTTGCACAGTCAAGGGCCTAGTTTGTGTATTTGGTTTATGTAACTGTCAACAAGATGTGTTTTCCTTCAAAGATAAAATAACGCTTTGATAAATGCAACTTGTGACAAAATACTGCTCTTTCAAAACTAACTGCATTATAATTGATGAACAGAAACATGCTTCCATCATTATCATGAGTGTTAGCAGGCTGCTAATAATATATAGCTCAAAGCATATCTTTGTCTCAGTACAGACAATTTCACTTTCTGTTCTTGTTGAATTGATAAGTAGGTCACAAGAAGTTAACTTTTCAAAATGCAAACAAAAACAAAAAGCTTATTGTTAAGTTAAAAAAAAAAAGTAAACACGTTATACATAGCATTGGGCTCGTATTTTTTTGACTCTCATATTTAGTATAAAATGTTTCTACTTATGCTTTGGAGAATAAAAATACTTTCCATTGGCTGCTGCTATTCCATTGGCTCTTCCTCGATCAGACGCTCGCTGATTGGCCGCCCACACCAACCTGTCCGGAAGCTAATTGGCTCACCTGCTGCAGGTTTCTCCACCTGTTCCGTCTTCTCTTCGTGTAGTTCTACTTCCAAGAACATTCCAGCTGTCAGAGGGGACTGAGGTGCACCGACATGGACTAAACACAGCTCGTTTCTTTTTATACACACAGCTGTACGGGTTTACATCTGTTCTCTTTACATCGTTGGTGAGTTATCAAGAAATCCCTCTGTTTGAAGTGAGTGCGATCTTTGGTTCTGCTTTATTCATGCATACGACAGCGTTATGAGGAAAGAGTACTTCGCATATTTTTTTTTGAAAACGTGCTTTTACAAAAATATAATCAACCTTAAAGCATGGTATGAGTGTGCAATTCGTTTAGACCCCTAGTTATATTTTATAAAGCTTTGACTTGATTATTTACTGTATTTGAGGAGGTTTCAGGACTCTTTGCACAAATAGGCTCATCATCTGTCACTAGGCAGTTTGGGTTGGAGGGAAGTTGAGGGTGATGAAGAAATATTCCCACTATAATTCAATAAATATACTACATTGCTAATCCCTTTCATGCTCTTAAAAACCTATTACTCCTTTCAAAGATTGATCATTAATGTGGCATCATTGAATATAAGTTGGCTTAATGGTTATAGGTTGAGTCAAAGTGCAAATATTTGAAGATAAATGTCAATAACACAGAATTCAGTGGAACATGTGCCAAGCTAAACATTAATGAAGAAAATTGTGTTCACTCGAGCGGGTAGAGAGTTACACAACCTGCTGATGTTCACCATGAACTTGTGTTTACTGACAATCATTAAACCAGCTCCGAGGCTGCCCTTGAACACATACTTCACATTTTTGGATCCTTTTAAATACTTTTTTTGGTACAATTACTATAATGTATTCTCATAAAGTGTAGATAACGATTCCTTGGATTGTAGTTAAGCCTGGGAAGCTGAAACTGTTCTCACAGTAAACATTTAAAATACATGTAGCTGATCCTCCCCCTTTTATAGTTTATAGTTTTGTTATATGCTGAGTTATAATTCAAGTAGAACACCCAGTAACATCAGAGCAGTTTAATTTAAAGTAGGAGTTAGCAAGGTGACATTCCTTTCACTATTAGATCCTGACTCAACTGTGGGTGCAGTGACTATGGTTTGTTGTTCAGGTATGAGGTGTTGGCTGCTCTGCCTCGGACACTTCCCTCGCTCTGCTGATCGGAATGAGCTGATGGGAGGACCGATAATTGGCTCCTATTAAAGCTTTGACTAAGAGGCCACTTCATGCTTCGTCAGCCAGCCTTTGTTGCCAGAAAACACGAGTTAGTTATGTGGGTGTTGGTGATCAGGTTTTAACCCAACTGTCCTTTGCTATGTCTTCATGTCAACAAGATATTGCTCATCAGTGGCTTCCTACCAGGCTCTAACAATATCTATTTTTTACCAAGTAACTTTCTTGTAACTTGTGCTTTAAAACTTGTATTGTTATGATCCAGTTTCTAAATCAGTTTGTTAATATTAGTTCAAGTATTTTCTCAAGCTTACTTTTATTTTTCATCCTAGTGAAGCATCCTGCATTACATTTTGTAATCCTTCATTTGTCAGAGAAAAGTCATATCTGTTGTACTGTCTCTCTATAAATGCGCTCTTGTGCTCAGGGATTAATCAAAACGTTAAAAATGTGTTATTAAAATGAGACCATAATACAAATTAATCAATTCTACCCTGTATACATTTTCTCTCTATGGTATATCCTTAGTTCAAACAAAGTCAGGGTCAAAGGGGAATTGTATTGTATCTTTTTAGAAAACACAAATATTTGAGTCCAAATCCAAGTGTTTTAATCATTAACCAGTTACATTTTCTATATATTTGTATTTTACTTAAGCCTCTTTTAAAGTCCTATCGTCATACCATAGATAACATATTGATTTTAAAACTGAAACGCAAAGTACTGAAGATAAATACTGAGGATTCACTATTCTCGTTGTAGCACGGAAGGGATCTCAGTCATTAATCATTCATCTTTTTTAGGCTGCTGTCATAAAATGCCGTTACAAGAAACATCCCTGAAGCTAGGGCTGCTCGATTATGACAAAAATCATAATCTCGATTATTTGGGTCAATAATTGATATCACGATTATTAAAAACGATGATCCATTTACTTTGAAAACATCCATTTATTGAAAAAAAACATTTGAACAGTATGTTTTGAACAGTTGATTACCCTGAACTTTAAGTATAATTAAACTGAAAAACCAATAAAAATAAATAAAAATAAAAATAAATAATCCTTTTATTTCGATGATGTTGTTTACATAATCGTTGCAAGCTAAAATCATAATTGCGATTTAAAATACGATTAATTGAGCAGCCCTACCAGAAGCGGCTCCTATTTTCCTTGAAGCATTTCTTGCATCACAAATTATTTAAATTTGGCAGAGCAGACATATTGTGTATGGGTAAGGTGCGTTAATGGAAACTCATGCCAAATCATAAAACTATGATAACTGCCAGCCTTCATGCAGTATCATGACCTTTATGCCGTTTTTGGGACTAAAACCAACATTGACTCATAACGGTCAACACTTAATTTCCTTACTCTTATTCGTTCAATCATATGTTCTCTGAGATAAGAGAACAATGCCGTTGGCTTTGCTCTGTTTCCACGAACACACCTGAACCTGATTGTGCAGCTAGGCCTACGTGATGAGTAAGCCATATTACAGGTTGTAAAGCCTTTGTCACTATTATACATCTGTGTGACCTATTTAGACACAAATCCACTGAAGAGCCATAACCCAAGTTAAATAAATATTATCCCTTTGTGAGTCAATCATGATACATTGTTGGATGTAAGTGCTTCCCAGACTTGCTAGTGCACGTTAAGCCCTTCTAATGGAAAGTGAAGAACTTTGCTTCATGTGGCCTCGTCTTTATTGCCTTATTAATTCATTTACTCCCCTATGTGTTTCTAATTATGCCCTCCATTATTGAGGCTTTGGAAAATCTTTTTCCTAGTATTGTACTGTATAAGTAGATGTAATAATCGCTCTACTTATTTTGGCTGGCACACTTTCCTCATTCCTGAGCTGTTAATGGTAATATACACAAGGTAATATGCAGGAAATACATGTAATGTTATGTAACATAAGACTGCAGATCAACTGTCTATTCAGATTGTACATGATGTGAAGCACATCATGCTCATGCACGAACAAAGATGAGACGTCTCGCTTCATGGCTGAATCATCGTGACTGGAATTCTTATTAACAAACCACTTAAAGCATCGCCGCATAACCTGAAAGCTAAAATGCCGACATTCTTCTTTGTACTATCTGTCGCTGCAATCTTTTCGCAAACAATTCTCACTACAGATGTTAATATAATAAACCATTACAAGTCTTTGTTCCCTTTCAAATCACTTTAGTCTGTTTACCATCCCTCCACTATAGCTCAATACTGAATAACAAGGGAACCTCGTACCAGAAGTCGAACACTTTAGAAAGTATCTGAACAGACAGTTGAAGCATCACATGAGCTTCAGAAACGTTTTGAAATCCCTTTTTGCAGAAACGAAGACTTTGGATGTCTCCCGTCACTTACATTGAAAGCTCATTAGGAAATCTTCTTTTACTGGCCCATCTGAACATGAACGATAACGGCAATAAAACAAGCTTTATTGCCAATATGATTACCTGACCATTATCCAAAGACAGATGGGAAAAATTGTGAGCCCATCCTAAAAGAACAATAATGTCTAATTTATCAAAAATAATAACTAGTTTATTCATTCATTTAAATAATGAAGCAATTGCACATAGCTAGTTATGTTTAATATATCTCAGTGACAGTGAGAGCACATTTAACATCTTAACTACAAGAGCCATTACATTATGAGGATAATGTAGCTATCAGTTGTAATTTGTGGCCTTCATTTATATCGCTAATGGAAAAATTGACATTAATAGTTGTTGCTTGGATGTTTGCAAACCAATTTTGTGAATGATTAAAGCTTTATCTCATCTTTACCAGCTGTAGGACGTCAGTATTGGTATTTGAATAATTATAAAGAAGGGACAGCGGTAACACACACATTTCATCATTTTGTCCCATTCTTAAATGTTCTCCTTTACTTTTCAGATTCTACCTCAGCCTGAGTCTCTGTGAAAGTTACCGGTCACAAGGGGACTGTGAGACCCAGGTACCGCCCTCGTCCTCGTCCTCTTCCTCATGCCATGCCGAAGAGTGACACTTGGCCAGGCGGCGTTGCCATGGAACCCTCGAGTAATTTAGACAGTGCTGGGAGCCGCGACAGTGTAATCAGCATGAACTCTGGCTATGTGAGTTCTGCAGTACATCTCATCCCAGCCTTCTGTCCCAATGACCTTGTCTCTTATCTGCTCTTTGTGTAACACATGGACACACTTTACTGCGACACGTCTCCTCTCGTCCATCTGAATAAACATTACATTTATACAAGCTTCTGCAATTTATTGGAGTGGTGAAATAAGGAACTGGGACTTTTTTCAATTAATTTGTTCAAACAGTTTAAAAATACAAGTACAATCATCAGACATAATGGAAAAATGTGGCGCAGTACACCCAGAAAAAGCTGTACAAAACTTGAGAGTCGGGTGCCAAGACATTAAAGGGCCCTATTGTGCTTATTTAAGGCTAATATTTGTATTTTGTGCCTCTACTGTGACATGTTCAAATGCCGTAATGGTCATTACATGTCTTTAATGATCTCATACTGCCTGCTGCAGCACCTCTTTTCACCCTCTTTCTGAAACCAGAGCCCAGACTGCTCTGATTGATTAGCTGGCCAGCTTTGTAATGATTTGTCAACTGCTTAGAGATGTCTATGTATATATTTATATATCATATTAATAGAATTGGAGAGAGTTAAAGGTGGGGTAGGTAATTTTGGAGAAACCAACTCGAGTGCGCTAGAATTTGAAAATACACAACTGGAACAAATCTGCCACTTCCTTACAGAGCCCCTCCTCCAACGCACACAAACACGCACATGACCAATGAGGGCACGAGATAAGTTTGTGCACAGATGGAAGGCTGACAGGCAGGTAGGCCATCCAGTTATTTTAGCCGGGCCGGCTCAGATGATTGGTCGTGCTTTTTACAGTACTACGGCTTCCACAGATGACATTTCGTTATGGATTTTTTTGTCTAAGCACTTAAGATATTCATTGCTATCTGGATGTTAAGAGCATTCCATGGAATATAACTAAAAGTGTATCTCGAGCCGGTTTCTCAAACTTACCTACCCCACCTTTAATGTATTACACAGCAACATTAAATTGTGCATCAGGCTCTAATAACTTCTGCATGGTTTATTACAGTATCTATGAGAAGGTCAAACAAGAGGAAGTTAATGTTTTGGAGGTGATGTACACTCATGTTGGTTCAGGCAGGGTGTCAGTGAGAGTTTCTCTCTAGATGCCTAGACGGGAGTTTTTTTTTAATGCCGTTCACAAGCACCTACTGTCACCTGAAATGAATTCCCCTGACAGGCCAATATGAAACAAAAGATGACCAAGTACAGAACAGGACAAAAGTGGTGCAATTAGTCATCCCTCTGCAGCAGCTTGACCACTAAACCACTTTGACCTTTTGTTCCTGTCCTGTCTCTCATGGCGGTGGTAAGGGTTGAAGGGAGGGCAGAGGTTGCTGAAGATTTGAGAAACTGCTCAGAGTTTAAATGCGTTTATTTTGTCTGCAGAGTGAAGACAGTATGGAGCACTTAACAGCAGAAGAAAGAGCGTGTATCATGTATCTGGAGGAGACAATTGAAGCGTTGGAGGTGCAGGAGGACAGCGGCTTTTCAAACGATGAACCAGAAGCTGGATTACAGGCAGATAAAACAAGTCACATGAGAGTAAATGGTATGTTCATATCAAGAAAAAAACAATATTTGGACAAAATGTAAATTGAAAGCTAATGAACTTGCTAATTTTGTAATAATTTGTTTGTATCTTGATGTTTGATTACACTGTAAGTTGCTTTGGATAAAAGCGTCAGCTAAATGAAATATAATGTGAACACTGAATTACAATCAATAACTGCAGTATGTGTGTGTTTCTTACTTAGACATTTCCAGTTTCAACACTGATGAGTCTGGAGGAGCTTTAACCAACGGAGACAAAGCGGGGCATCACATTTTACAAACTCCAGAACCAGCGTCCTCTCCTGCATTCGACAGGAAAGATCTGAACACATCCATGAACCTCATCACTCAACTCAACCCTCCAGACACAGAATCAGTCACCGATGGCAACATTCACAGTGAGTTGTGCATATCCACGGATGAGGATGGTACACTAAAGATTGTCCCAAGTGACAGTCTTTCCCGCGGTCCGTCCACTGGGGCCCCTGAGACAGATGTGGGTGTGATCCCTCCTCCCTCAGCCTTCATGGATGAGCCCTTTAAGCCTCCACAGCCACAGAAAGTGAACTACCTTCCTCCACCTGCAGGAATACACAACCACCAGCCAGGAGGAACTGTTGACTTGGAGGCGCTACGTCGAAGATCCACTGAGAAGAGGTCTTCACAGAGGTCGCCTGTGAACAAGGAGCCTCCAAACAGTCCTCCAGAGCTGAGTCTACCAGCCGTCAGCTCGGGTCCCCCGTTAAGTCTTCCCCCGTTAAGTCTTCCCCCGTCAAGTCTTCCCCCGTTAAGTCTTCCCCCGTCAAGTCTTCCCCCGTCAAGTCTTCCCCCGTTAAGTCTTCCCCCGTTAAGTCTTCCCCCGTTAAGTCTTCCCCCGTCAAGTCTTCCCCCGTCAAGTCTTCCCCCGTCAAGTCTTCCCCCGTTAAGTCTTCCCTCGTTAAGTCTTCCCCCGTTAAGTCCTCCCCCGTTAAGTCCTCCCGCTGAGGCCGCTGAGCCCAGAAGTCCCCCTGCTGTGGCCCCTAGGCCCAAGAAGCTTCCTTCCAACATTATTCTCAAATCACACAAAACTGGCTATGACGGCAGCTCTGGAGCTTCGGTGTCCACTAGCAGTGACTGGCATTTGTCCGACCCCCAGAGGGTCCGCATTGAAGCCCTACGGAAGCTCGGCCTGCTGCCTGCTGAGGCAGATTCAGGCCCTGCCCAGAGTCCTTCACTTTCTCCCAGAACCAGAAAGTCATGGGCAGCTCCTCCTTCTCCAAGCAGCTCAGCAGCTCCAAATACACCACCCTTGACTCCATCTTACATCCGAGTCCACAGCCCACCTCCTGCCTCCGCTCCTCTCCAGTCTCCTGCAGCTGAGCCGACAGCAGCTCCTTCTACAGCTGCTGAGGTCCTCCTAGTGCCTGCTGCTTTCAGTGATTCACTCGAGCCTCCTCCGTCGGATAATATACTCTCTGCTGTCAACACGCCCCCTCGTACCCCTCCTGCCCTGGTAAAGCATCTAACCCCACCAAAAGCCTTCAAATCCGCCTCCCTGGAGCGTTCTTTACCTGGCCTAAGCAGCTATATGGCGAGCCAAGAATCCAACAAGGCGGGAGGGGATCAGAGCCCCAGTCAGCTACGTAACAATCGTCCTCGTCCCGCCTCTCTGGGGAGTGGGAAAGAGTTCATTGCTGCTCAGAGAAATGGTTTGCATCCAGGCCGTGTCATCAGCAAAGAGCCGGACTTACGGAAGTCCCTGCAGGCCCACAATGCCTTTCAGCACACCGGAAGCTCTCAGAAGCTTCCTCGATCGCAAGGCATCAGCGTGCTGATCTGCCCGAGGTCAGAAAACGAAGAAGACCGCCGTGACGCTCTGAAGAAGCTGGGGCTGATCAGGGACTGAGGAATCAATTTTCACACTTACTTACTAACTGCCATGGTATCCCTCAGATCATATATTTAAAGGAACACACCAGAGATTCATACATGATTGATAAAGGCATTGAAAAGACTTTCGGGAAGCATCTTAACCACATATTTATGCTCTTTCCTTTTTACTTCATCATGCACGAGACTGACTCGCATGTCTTGCATTCATTGGCCGCGCTTGCATCTACTATTATTGGACAGCCTTATGTACAGTGTTTTATTTCTCATAAAACTGCCAATCAAGACGTTTTTTAATACACACTGACTTACTTTAGCTGTGGTTTTGTAAATTAAAAATACTGTTAATTTTAAAAAGGGATTGAGTTATCTGAAATTGTAATATGTTTTTGTAGTCTACATGTATAAACATTTGTGTATGTCTGTCACATGTTGTTCTTTACAGTGACACCACTGTTAGAGGTTAGTTCCTCTCTTTGTTCTCCTTTTTAGATACTCTCAAATGTCACCTTTCTTCACTTTCACTTCCTAAAATTCTTCAGATTGTTGCTTTGTTGGCTACAGGAACTAGCTAATATTTAGGTGTTTGTGTGTTTAACATGAGCTGCATTGACCCTGTATGGCTCAGTGCAGCGTGTCAAAGCAAAGGATTTTACATTATAATTGAAGGGTGTTGACTAAATGAATAAAAAAAAGTAGAAAGCATGTATAGCTAGAACATACCTTGGCGTAACTCAAAGCACGCAATAGGCCGGCGGCCACTAGGTGATAAGAATTTGAAACACGCCGCTTTTGTGGTTGCTTAGTGACACACATGGAAAAACGTATGAGCTTTTTACACAGCGGATTTATGTGGTGTCAATTGTTGACCCCAAAACTTTTATTAGGTGCGCATGTTATATATTTTTTGAACATACACTGTCCTTTCATTGCCTTCAAGTCACAAATGTACTTTATTTACATTTCTAACATATCATTTTCCTCTGGTGGCATGTAAAGAATTGGCCCTCATAAGTCATGTGAAATCTCAAAACAGACAGATGTTTTCTGGCTCAGCTTTAACACCTTTTATCTGATGTGATAGAGAGAGAACTGGTACAACCTGTTCCCGCCTCCAAGTTTAGACTTATGCAACACCTTTGCTGCTCTTGGTGGCACATTTACAAGCACGCAGTACCTCTGGAAATCATTTTATCACTGCTGCAGGTCTTTCAGAGATAAATAGATTTGCTCTATTCTCTAACACGGTGTTAAGGTCACCTACTGCTGTGAAAATTAAGCTCAATTTAAAAGTCAACTCTTAATAGGTATTTACATCATGAGACAACTGCACTATGGAGTGTGTAGAGAAACCGGCAAAAGTGTTTGAATCAACACATTTTGTCCATTATAGGACCATAATATTGACCTTTCGGACAGTGTTGAAGGCCTGCCACATCAAAATGATACCAGTATTTTGCCAGTGCAACAGTGAAGTGCTCTTATCTTTCTAGTTGGTGCCATTCAAGCTACTACACTTACTTAGGTGTGGTGTCTTAGTGCCAAGTGCACAGTCTTTGTTGTCTTAACCACACCCTGGATTTCTTCCCAACATGTATTTGATTAAGTTTGCATAATCTATAAACAGAATATTTTCATAAATGTATCTGTTTATTTTTTTGTTTATACAGTTTTGCTAAGGAAGATAAAACCTGAACTTCCAGAGGAAACTTTTAACAATAGCCACGTGAAAAGGGATTTGAATACTGTTTTCAATATTTTCCAATGAGCATATTTTTGCAATAAAGATGAATGAAACACTATGAAGACACCTTAAACTAGAATAAAAATGTGTGTGTATGATTTGTATTTGTTTAAGTTAGCAAGGATCTCTTTCACTGTGAAGAGGAAGCAGTTGCGTGCTATCGAACCAACACAGCCTGCTTTGTGCTGCTGCTCTGAGGCCTGCAAGCTATCTTCACTTTCCACCTGCGCTCTGTTGTCCCGCTGCCAGCAGACCTGACTGACAAGGACTCAGTGGAAGTTCCTGTCACTTTCACTGTTACCCTCATTGATGTCATAGATCAGCTGCTTTGAATAACATACCAGATATCACTTTGCATACCAACGTGTAAAAAAGTTATGATGGGATCTGAGATTAGGGAATAAAGTTACTCATAAGCCTTAAATACACACGATGCAAAAGTGATATATTATAGCCAGGGTTGGGTAGAATTGGATTACATGTTATCAGGATTAAATAATAAGATTAGAAAAAAAATAAGTAACTTTAATCAACCTGAATGCCATTAATACAAATGTGCATGCAGATCATGGTGACAATGCCAAGGATTATTTGATGACATTTTAGGAAGTGTCTAAAAAATAACAGAAATGTTCTCCATGTAGTCGTCTGGAAAAAAAATCACACATAAAAAACAGCATCCCACATGTTGTAGAATACACAATAGGCCTAACCCTTAAATGTGTACCAATACTGTTTTGGTAAGCAAATGTAAATTCTGCTATGTGCAAAATGCTTTTTATTTCTATTGTAATATGTTTGGAGGTAATTATAAAGAAAATAAGTTGTTTTGGTATGAGGTAAATCTATATTAAGTGCAATATTAGATTGTTTTAATGTTCAGTTTAAAAAAATTAAATTCTTGAAATCTAATTAAGTACATTACTCACAAATGTGCTTCGTAACTGACTGCATTGTAAAGTAATCTGAACCAACCCTGATTATATCAAACAACCTGCTAACAACTGGTTGATTAAGTAGAGTAGAACTTTTTAGTTTAAATGCCTTTTACAAATAGCATTGGCTACGTGTTAATGTTTCTAATCCTGCAGTGAGAGGTGCAGGATTTATTATTCCAGGTCGTCACACGGGGGCCGCAGAGGGAAAGACCACCATGAGGTGAGAGGGACAGGTGCGTGCTGCTGCTCTATCGAACTCTTTCCCCTGTCAATATGTGCCCTAACCTTCTCCATAACCTTAGCCAATTATTTATTCTACTTCCATCGATAATCTAATCTGAACCCTAACCGGGGAAAGGAGACACTACCTGAAGGAGAATGTCACGCAACACACGTGTTGGTTAAAAGCAGGAAGTTACCTGTAGTAATTTGGCCCACTAAATTGGCCTGCTGATAAACACGAGCAGCTGTGGATAAACAGCAATGGATGTGAAACACAGCTCATGGATTGCATAAGGTATATATTCAGTTTCATAACCCTACACAAATCTGAACACACATATTTCATGGTGACTTTCTACATTCTATCATTACTGCTATAAACTCCCCATAAAAAGACGCTCCAGGCCTCCTTTGAGAATCATCAGGTTCTTCATTTCATCATTTATTTGAACAGGGACAATGCACATTGATGACAAATAATGCTTCAAATGTAAATATGCCGGATTTTTGCTTTGATATTTATATACATAGCAACAATAAATATATGATATGCAGAAAGAGCATGAGCAGCATGTATTTACAACATGGTAAGTATCAGTATCACAAGTATTACAGTGAGGGTTGTTAGAACAACAATGGATGCATTTAAACAAGAAACAGCTAATTGTCACTTCGGCATGTATTCTATACTGCCAATTTCCTAAAAAACGTAAACAATTGCGTATTTAAATAATTGGGCTCAAGTCGTTGCCCATTGCCAATACACTGAACGCATGGCATGATACTACCTGTTGACAGGCCTGAAATAATTCGGTCTGGTCCAAAATGTTGTAACGCACTCCAAATGAAGCACGGCAAAGAGTAATATTACGAGTTATAGAAATTCCTTGTCCATTGATATACTGTAGGTTTGCAGTATCCAGTTTTTAAATCCACAGTTCTACAGAAACAGCTCGACCACTAGAGGGCAGTCTAGATTCATTTGTCCATAGTAGAAAAAAAACACAAATGCTGGAACCAGATTTCCCCACATGTGATGAGAGAGTTCATATGATGAGCAGCATTCAATAATGTGCATTCAAGACAATTCTCACATCACATGCTGATGAGAAGACTGCCTTTAGATTCATCTGCTAACATTGAGAAAACTGATGAATTTAAACACCTCTAGCCTACTTCTGCATATCACAACACAAAGGGATCCAAAAATAGTGGAAAGTGAAACTAGAACAGTGGAAATCAGTGCACTATCATCACATGACGCTGTGATTTTACATTCTACAGTTTAGTTAAAATCTTTTAAATGTGATTCTCTATCTATGGTCTTGTGAGTCTTTTATCACACTCATTTGTATAATTTTTTAATGTATGAAGTCATAACAGCTGATTATTTGTTGTAGATTTGCACGTTTTTAAATTCGGTTATTCATTATAAACTGTTATGGTAATCGTATTCGTCCCGTTACTTGAAAAGCGTAACAAATGTAGCTCTCCCCTTCAAATTGTTAAAGGGAATAATTTTGGCGTTTCTTTTACTGCCAAACAAGCCACGATAAAAAAGAAAAGCCAAAGCAATGACTTTAACTCCATATTCATTGTATTTACGTCATATTTACAAGTCTGCTTTATCCTCAGTCATTCATTCAATAGTTAAATTGAATTTAGTTCAGCTGTTGATTCTTAAAAACGTCTCATAAAATGGGTTTCTTTTTGGAGAAATAGGAATTGTAGCATTTACGATTTTTCTTATTTTCTTTACAGACCTACTCCGTTATTTTTTACAGTTATTTTCTCTACTACTTATAAGGATAAACAATGGTTTATGTCAATGTCCCCTGTCAATATGTGCCCTAACCTTCTCCATAACCTTAGCCAATTATTTATTCTACTTCCATCGATATTTTAATCTAAACCCTAACCACGGGGAAAGGAGAAGCTACCTGAAGGAGAGTGTCACTGCGACACATGTGTTGTTTCAAAACAGGAAGTTACCTGTACAGGAAGTTCTTTTCTCTACTACTTATAAGGTTAAACAATGGTCGAACCATCGTGGCTGAGTGCTCAGTTTTGTCCACAGCTGCAGTTTTTCAGAAGAAAATCGCTGTGTCTTGTTCCCTTCAGAGGAAATTATTCAGGGCAGAGTATTAGCAAAGAGGCCATGTGGGCGATTTAAAAGTTTTTACTCATCAAAGTGTCACAATGACCCCTAAACACAATCGTCAGTTGTGTGGAGTTTAAAGCGCCTGACATGGGTTGAATGGGATCTAAAGTTTGGTGTTTGACTTGTTAAACACGTAATATTTGGTCTTTTATGACACACATAGGCTGAACCTCCACAATGGAGACACTCCCTGGGTAGTTGGAGCAGGTGGGTGTAGCTGCTGCACTATCAGGCTAGACAGTGAGCTCATGGGACTTCCCCAGCGCCCTGGTCCTGTTCTGTACTTACCTACCTACATGATGTGTGTGTCTGAAAGAGGCCGCCAGGAGCCTTGTCCTTTTCTTCACATATGCGTTGATCATAGGGGATTAGTGGAGACAAAGTGGCGCAGAGCCACTGCTGAGTGTGCTGGGGTTTAAGCATGCCCGGCCCAGTTCTGTGTCATCCAAAAAGTTTACTTAAAATATAGGGGTATTATCTCTTGTGTGTGTGTGTGTGTGTGTGTGTGTGTGTGTGTGTGTGTGTGTGTGTGTGTGTGTGTGTGTGTTAGGCGGTAGGCGCTGTTGTACAATTAAGTTGTATGATGATTGATACTTTGAATAATTCAGGCACATCACAAAGGATTAAACGTATCACAATGTCTCCCTTTCTGCTTCATCTTATCTTGATGAGTCCACTTGATTACAGATGTACAGTAAGCACACACACCAAATAGAGTATTCGCACAGGCCTGTATCCCCTCCAGCACCCACATGCTCACTCATGCAGCTAACAATCCTGTCCGTATCTTGTCTTCCTCCCTGCTGCTGCAGCATTAAGTCTCAGGTAATATGAATTGGAGCATAGAAAAACAAGCCCTCATAACCCATAGCCCGAGGGTGCTGCGGTGATAACGCTCATTAGAAGGTTTCAACTCTTCTGACATTTCCAGTGCTGTGATGTTACAAATACAACTTGAAAAGCCTCTCGAGATGGTGCAGTTGTGTTTATCCAAGAGGCTGCAAAAGTAGTCTTTGAAAAAAGCCTTTCAGTTGGTTAGAGTGTGTGTGACACCTTCATTTCTTCCGACTTGATAACTTTGTTTCCTTTTTCCTTCCCTCTCTCTCTCTCGCTCCCTGTTAGTGCCAGTGACTAAGGCTGTGGTCAGAAGGCATTCCTGGGGCAAGCCCACAGCGTTCGCCTGGATGCTTGTACTAAAGTGTGGAACTCAGCAAGCCACTCTTCTCCCCTGTGGTGCTGGCATGGTGAGTACCAAGAGATCCTGCTGAGCCTGCGGTGGTGTTGGTAACCTCGCATATGAGGCCCCTGCAGAGAGGAAAAAGACGGGAAGAAAGAGAAAAATCCTCTGAGCTGTGAGCCTTGGCATTTTCACACATAACTCTTTTAGACAATTGGGGAGCATAGATGTCGAACTGGTAGTAGTAAATGAGGTTCTTAGGTGATGTGTCCCCGTGTATGACCATCTGGAAGAGAGCATTAGGCTCTCTGCAGGGCTTCTACTCCTCAGTTCATTAGCATGCAGGGTAGTGCAGTGATGGCTCTCACAGACGCCTCCCAACATGCATCCATCTTAAATTTATCTTGCAGCAACAGCTGTTAAAGCATCGTGTGAGTCAAAGCAAAAAAGTGGGTTGTCTAAAACAACTGGGTACCACATATATTTTGCCTCTTGATGGCTAAAAAAGGGGAAATTAGGAAGTTTGGAACCATTGAGGCAGTTGTTAAATGTGCTCCAACAATCATAAAAGTTTTTTTATAGATCCAAATAGTGCCTTGCTTCAACTCTTTTGAAAGAAAAAGTTATGAACTAATACTGCCTCAAAATCTAAAAAGTACTATTCGTAACCAGTCAGGTTGCGGTCGGTTACTCAAATCTTATGCAACATGTTGCATAAAAACGTTGGTCTCCATTGGACTTAATCTACGAAAGCTCTTTCTCGACACCTTCCACACTCTTTACCCTGTGCTGAAGTCCTGTTCATGACGAGCATCATACATTAAACATTTCCTCGGCTTCCCTTGTGTGTCTGTAAGTGTAAAAATAGCTTGGTTTGGTGCACAGTGTGATGCCCGTGCACAGCCCCCTGTATTTAATGAAGTGTTGCCATGAAAAGTGTACTGATCCTACAGCGTGACTTTGGTGGCAAACTGTGTTCTGACTTTTTCAAACTCCCCGAGTGACTGAGCTCATTTGGTTATACAAGTGCTCCCAATTACCAAGAGATTTAGATACAGGGACAGGGGATATTTCCATATCCCTGACGGATGTTATTTTAATTACACTGAATTGCTTGACTTTGTGCTGAATATTTACATTATTCTTCTTCTTCAGTGGAATCAAAGAGGGATTCTCGGAAGGTAATTCTGTTGTACTGAATCTCCTTTTTAGTGAGGCCCCTAATCTTTGTCAAAACATGGGGTAGCATTGGAAACCGTATTGAATTACTTAGTTTATAAAATATCTTACTTTACATCGGAGGTTACGTCTTGACACCTTTTCTTAGAAGTAATGGTAATTTTAAAAAGTGGTAGAATGGCGGATAATGAAATATAATACTCTTTATCAGCCATAGAACTTTTTCCATCTGAAGAAAGTAGAGCTGTTATCACCAATCAACCTCATTGTGAGGCCCTAATTATATCTGATTGGAGAAACAAATTACACATGGAAGCCAGCGAGATAATTATAGTTTCGAATCCGCCCGTCCTTTGAAATGACAACATAAAGGCATCAACACAGCTGATTCATTAAGGTGATAATGCAGGCAGAGGTACCAGGTGTGGGGATTCAGATGCAGTTCCTCTGTGGGGCGCTTCCTGAAAACAAATGATTCTGATGTGATTTTTTGATGAAATGTGGTAGAGTAGATCAGTGGGCTGTGCGTCTGGTAATGTGAGCGTGGAGCTTTTTGATTCATGAACCCCTCATGCCTCATTCCTCAGGTCTTGGGAGTAATGATTGCAAACCTGTGATCAGTGTTTTGCAGGGATGGCTGATGCCAGAGATTGAAAAGCAAACTAATCTATTGAACTACAAAACCCTTCATATCCTTATTTTGTTTATGAAAAATTGTATTTTTGTTCCATGCACACCTAAATGACTCTCGATTTTTGACACCAGACAAGGCTTTACTTATTCAAAGCCAGGAGAAAAATCAATGTGGCTGAATCTTCTACAGAGAAAAAGTCAATACTGACGAGCGGATAATGTGGTGTTGGTTATGGTATTTAAAACCAGATGACACAAAATGTATTTTGAATTCTTGTTTGTTTTTAATTCTTTTGGGTGGTCCCTATACCAGATGATAATGCTTTAATCAATGTTCCTGTAAACAATTACTGCTTATTATTTATCATACCTGAGGAATTGATTCATGTTGAAGGGCATTTGAAACAGCTGGTATAGTTTATTCATCTCAAATAACTAAATATGGACATGTTTTTTTATTAAATAAATAAATTCTTCATGTTTTTTTAATTACAGGTTCTCTTGGAGGTTAGTTCTTCATGCAGGTCCAGCTGCAGCTATAACAGGAATATTAAATTGCTTAGGGCCCCCAATTGACCTCAGAATAATGATGACATGCAGAAACTGGGGAAATGTTTTCATCTTCCAGTTTTAAATAAGTTTTGCAATTTAGTGCTTAGCTCTAGTTGAACTTTTAAATCAGTTCAGTAAGCATGGAGGAAAAAGATTAATTTAATCATATTTCCCCCCTTTAGTTCAATACATTTGTTAAGAATTTCCTCAAACATCCTTTAATATTTGGGGCTTGATTGGCCTTTTTCTAAATGTCAAGATTTGTTGTTGACTAACTGTTTTAATGAACACATTCATCTTCTACCAGTGAGATAGCAGACATCATACGCTTCAACACTGAACCCACGACCCGAGGAAAATTGGTGCTTATTGGTTGCTGAATGAGCTGAACAAAATGCAATCTCCAAGCTATTACTTTTCCCATCCAAGTCATTTATAAATCCATCCGCCTTCTAGCACCCTTTCAGCCAAGCTTTTACGCCGACGGGACACTGTTTTTGCTCAGGTGACACCGGCCAGGTGAACTCACAAACCCGGCTCCGGTGCACGTGGTAGCCCAGGTCTACTTTTACTGGTACCTTTGTGTACATCCCTGCAGAACAAACACATAAGGGAAACAGTGAGAGTGAGAAGATAAGGAGCAGCACAGGAGTCCGGAGCGCTTCTTCTCTCCTCCCCCTTCAGACCCCTCCGCTCCACTCCATCTCTCCCTCTCCCTTTTCCTCCCTCTCTCTCTCCCGCTCTCTCTCGCTCTTTCTCTCTCACTCCCCCTTTCTTAAATTGACATTGGTCTGGCTCGAAACATGATAACAGAAAAGCCTTCCTCCGCTCCCCGTTGTCGGGCTGTCCTCGCCGATCACTTGAAACCGAAATAAGCAGTGCAAAGAGGAACGGGATCGGACAGTGTCCTATCAGCGGCTCCTCAGAGGGAATAACAAGAGACCTTTATATACCGCACAGCCTATGTGCTCTTGCGCATCGTAGACCTTAGAAAGTACTCGTGTTCAACTCTAGTGAAAGTTAACATGTATATGCACGCTTTGAGACGCGCAAGCCTTGGATTTGTAGGTTTCTGCCTGGTCGCCTTTGTCCAACAGTCAGCTTCAGGAAGTAAATCCACTCAAGGTACGTTTTCATGAAAAATAAATAAAATAGCTTAATTTATAACTACTGATGGCTGGGAATGTGCTGTTCTGCCAAACTGCTTGTGGCCCAATTGATAGATTTCTTAGATATTTTTGGAAAGCCATTGATCAGCTGTCTAAATAAATAGAACTTTGTAATAAAACAAGTAAAAAGCAGAATATTTAAAAATGTAGAGAGTACAAAGTAAAGTTTTTAGAGCTTTTGATCCATCAAATACTCTGTTTAATTCAAGCAGGCGCCTTCTGTTGATCCACTGACTCATTATGCAATCACTCAATTGCTTTTTTATGTTGTGTCAGTTGATTTGTATTTATGCAGTCTTGATGAAAGGAAACATAAAAAGACTTCAATTAAGTTTCGCTGAGTGTTTTTTGTTGTCATAAGAAAAAAGCAGCTGTCTTTGATCTTCAAAGAGCAAGCAGTGTGAACGGTTATGTTTCATAGCTAATCCTGCAGGTAATTGTAGTGAGAATAGCAGGAGGTATTTGTCACAGTCCAGACAAGTATTTGACACCGTCCTGTAACGCACACATGGAGGAGTCTCTGTCTGTCAGACACTGCAGCTACAGTGCCGGCCTGCCTGCCCGCANCCCCCACACCCCCCCACAGCTGCCCTCTTGCTCTCTTCTCATGTGAGAAATTATTCAGACTAGACAAGGGCTGCCTGAATCAAAAACCCTGGCACCTTACAGAAAGAAAGACACGGTGTTACACACTCAATCTGTGATCGGCTCAACCTTTCTTCTCAAGGGTTTTCATCACTTAATTTTCCCACAATACAAATGCCAAGACGGAGCTGCCAGAAGTATTTGCATGCAAAGACACATCATGGTTCCTGTGTGAGTGCTGATTGTGGTCGGTGATGTTTCACACACACAAAAAGACATCTCTCGGGCGGTCGACAAGGCAAAAAGAGAAAGGGGGTGGGTGACTATTTTGCATCCTGGGTGGTCTGCCCCCACTTGTGGGAAAACTCAATATTTACATTTTGCAATTAGAACTACTTTTTTCTCACTTTATTTTCCACAACATCGATTACACACTTCCTTGTAGTGTGGAATGCCGCTGTGTGAGTGTCTGTCTGTAATGGCATGCACCTGTTTGTTGGTGACCGATCTGAAACGCCATGAACGACCACTTGGTTGGCTTCTCCAGTTCCTGTTTATCAGTGCATCTCTGCAGTGACATATTGTCTGTGTTTGACTGAGTTATTTGTGAGCATATGTTGTGCTTACTGAAAATAAATATTGTGATTTTATGTTGGTGGCTGTGGTACTGACAAGTCTGCAAGCTGGAAACAATTTTGCAAACCGTAGAAACGAATGGAAGAACAATGACTAAGAAAATGCACAATTTGTCATCTCAATATTTATTCAACACAGATGTTGCAGAGTCTTTGTATTTCATCAACGTCAGTCTAATCATGGCACTGAGTTTCAGACATCAGTCATTACTCTAAGAAGAAGAACGGAGCAAGAGAGCAGTGGAATGATGGGAGGGAAGATTTGAGGATGTGGTGGAGAGAATGACAAAGAAGGGAAAATTGAGACAGTGGGAAACGGGAGAGATTAAGGCAGCCGAGACAGACGAGGAGAGAGAAGGTTTCTTAGTGTGGCACCAGCAACAAGCGGGTAAAAGAGAAGGAAAGGAAAGAGGGGAGCCATAGACGTCATGGCAAATCACTTTCCCTCGAACAGAGTCAGGAGCTCTTCGTTAATGCAGCAGCACCAAGGCAACGGTTGGTGTGGGGCTGACATGCTGCTGGGGCTGGCTATGTTGGTGTAACCTCTGCTCCGGGGCCTGGGGGTCTAAAGACGCAGGGCTGCCTGAGCGGGGAGGAAGGCCAGACCCAGGCCTGGACACACTGTGGGAACCCAGCAGCCTTGGCAATATGAGGCCCAAGTGACGGGGAAGCTTACCTAGAGTTGCTGCCCTGAGTCCCCACTATTAGCGAGATGGAAAGGAAGAAGAAACCCCCCCCCC
>NW_011337496.1:440115-463036 GCF_000735185.1 Notothenia coriiceps
CCCTTCCTTCACCAACCCATCCACCCCCAACACTCACTCTTTCCCTTTTTCACCCAACTCTTGCTTTGTTTGCTTTGTCCTCGCTTCCTTTCCTTTGCACTTAATGAAGTAGCTGTGGTTTTTCTCTGTCAGCCATAAGCTACGACTGCATGACACCCAGAGTGTCAAAAAGCTCGCTGTCAGCCTGTGTGCTATTTATATTAATGAAACCAAAAAAGACATGCACAGCTCCCTTCTGTCCCCCCTCTCCGGTCCCCTTGATCCAGTCCGGCAGATTTGTGTTACTTGATAGAAGGGAGGACATTTTGCAGGTCTGTGTAAGCATGGAAGTGTCTGCAAATGTGTGTGCGTACATGTAATTGGGACAGTGAGAAGAGAATGTTGGTTTTTTCGAAGCTGAAGAAACATAAAATAACTATTATAGGGCTTTTATTTCTGCCCATGCCCTTGAATGTCTCTGAATGTTAGCTGTTAAGTAGAAAGACGATGAAGAAACCAAAGGAAAGTGGACAGTCTACAGCACTGTCTTCTATGGACATGGCAAGTCATCTCACTTAACATTTTGACAACACTTTGGAGTTCGTTTCTCATCACCTTCACTCTCGTTTCTCTGGCTGTGTGTTTTGTTTTATGCGTTGCCTGTGAGTCCTGACAGGCTCATACAGTGGTATTTGTGGAGCAGTTACACTTATCCCCTCAGAGACTGGAAGTGCTTTAAAACAAGCAGACACAAAAGTCCCTATTTGCCTGCCAAGGTACCGGAGCACAATTTTTGGTAAAGTCATTTTTAACAGCCGGGCGAATGGAAGATGTTTTCAGGTCAGCCAGGGAAGAAAAAAAAAAAACCTCTCATCGGGATGGTCTGTGACTTTGAGAAGCTACAGACTTTGCAGATCAGGACATTGCTGTTCGGATCATTTAACCAAAGTGACATATCACCCTTTAATTTCTCCCATTCATTACATCTCGCTATGTAGACCCAATTAAAGCAGATGAGCTCCTAACCTAGAAATGCCCTTTACAAAAAGTCAGTCTTTTCTCTCTCGGCAGCAGTGACAGATGGTTGTGTTCTCATTATGATCCGAGTGTCTGTGGCAGGTTGAGCCTCGGGGTAGCCCTCGGTCACCTGCTGATGAGTGGGTGGAGGGGATCAATCGAGCTTCACTCTACCACTCAGCAGACACACTCAAAAAGCATCTGCCTGACAAGTAGCGCTCCAGTACCACTGTACATGTTGTTACAGAGCAGCCGAGAGAGCAGAGAGATTATTATCTTGGCATTACTTGAGCGGTGAAAACACTTGATAACCATTCTGTCCAAGAGCAATGCGGTATGAATCACGAAAATGACTTTGATCTATGGGTGTGTTGCGAGGACAAGTGTGTGTGTGTATGACTGCGATGAGGGATTTTTAGACTGGATATTAATGATTGCACTTAGCAGGCACAAGTGCTTTCACTTTCCTAAAATGAGGCTCCGTTATAGATAGAGAATCTTTTAAAAAAACAGGGAGCAGTCGAGGTTTATTGTGCTTTTTTATTTTTCTCTTCAGTGTGGCCAAGTTGCAGCTTGATAGAAACATTTTAGTTTAATTTTAGGGCAGGCAGGCTACAGCTCCACACAGAGCGAAGGCCATGTTTACTGGCACATGTAAAGTGGAAGCTGTCTGGTGCAAGCTGTGACCCAAGGCGGTTCGGTGAGCCTTCGTTCTGGACAGTCACTCACTTTCATCCCGGCTACGGCTGGAAGGAAAAAATAAAGACATTTTCATCTGCAACAGAGCGTCAGGGATTCTCTAAACAAGGAGCTCTAAGTGCACTTTGCAAATGATTAGCATTTAATCCATCTATTCCCCTTTTTCCTTGCATTAAACCGCATATTTGCTAGAGTGTCTTTTGTATCTTAAGAAAATGAGATATAACGTTATTAGTTCTCTCTTTTGCAAGTTTCACTGCTTAATGTATCGGCATCACATGCACAATATGTCAATTTAAAGAAATGTAGGAAACACCATTATTTGAGTAGGAAGATTGACACCACTTCTCTCATCGTTCAATTTACAGCTACAACCAGCAGCTTATTTTAGCACCACTACAAGAAAGGGAGGGGGGAGCTAACCTGGCTCTGTCAAATTGTTACTGAATGCATATTCCAGCACCCCTGAAGCTCACTAATTAACACCTAATTCCTAGTTTGTTTAATCAGTCCGGTTACTTCCTTGAGTCTCTGCTGGTTGCCTGGCAACTGCATTGAGTCAAGGAAGAGTCAACACCCCCCCTTCGCAATACTGTTAATTGTCGTTACACCTTATGTTTCTGTATAGATTGAACAATGAAGCTATAACAAGTTATTTTTAGGTGCTGGTAGATGCATTTTATTTCAATGTGTTTGAGGCTATGTGTTATCACACATTTCCAGTCTTGATGCTAAGCTAACTGGCTGTAGCTTCATATTTATCGTATGGATATAAGATTGTCATTTTTATCAAACTCAGAATTTCCCAATTATGTTTTTGGTTTAGAGTTTCCTGTGAATGATTAGTGTTTCAGTTTGTGTCGGCATGTGTGTGAGTCTTTGTAGTCTAATCATCTTTTCTGCTTTTCTTCATTTTACATCCAATTATAACTGCTTTCCATCGTCTGCTGCACATATAAACTGAATTTGAAAATGTCCCAGCTACCTACCTGTAGATATTGCATTTTCCCTGATCCCCAGAGGAACACATCAGCTGTTTAGATTCTTCTGTCATGGCTTTCTCAAGCAGAAAATCACCTTATCAGCAGCTAGCGACACGGCTGTGACCATTATTTGTCAGCTCATTTACAATGGGTGCAGGGTTGACAATGCTGTACACAGTGTATATTCCCTGTGCAACAAGAAGACAAAGTAGTTTAAATCACCCAAACTTTTCCTGCAAACACCATGACAACTGCTTTGTATGCAACACCAGTGTCCAGTGGTGAGAAACATGCAAACCCTCACACTGAGGAGTGCAGAGCTAGTGTGGAGTTTGTTTATTTATCGAGGCTTTAATCTGAACAATATGTTCCAAATGAGTCCTGTGATACTTCTCCCGACTGTGGAGTTGTGGTTTTAAAAACTCTCTCCTGCTCTTTCCCTCTCGGCCTGTCAGTGGCCTTTGTTCTCTGTGCAGATGCGGCACTGTGCTGACATCCCTGTTGGTTTCGGGGGAGGATGGAATCATTGTTGATGGCAATTTAACCCCCCCCCAGACTTAAACTCACCTCCAGAGCCCCCTTCAAAAGTGCTGATGGCTTGCTGCGGAGCCTCCGTGCCGTCCCTCAGCCAGCTGCAGCAGCTCTCAGATCATTAATCCTCTAACTAACCCCCTCTCCACAGAGCCCACATTTGTTTTTCTGTTACATTACTCACTGATTGGGGGTACTGTGACTCAGGAGGAGACATCAGGGGGACTGTCACCTCAGGCTCTGAACTCTCTAATCCCACAGCTGACGCCCCACCATCCTTCCTCCTCTTTGGCCTCTCTTCCCCGCTCCCCCCTGTGACCTCTCTGCTGAATAATGAGGCTGCGTCTCTCTTTGAGAGTTTGGGGGGGTCAGCGAGGGACGTCATTAGGCTGGTCTGCGGTGGTCAGCGTTGTCGGAGGGGGGTTGGGGGTCAGAGAGAGCCTTGTTTACAGACTGTGTGTGTTTACATTCCTGATGGTGAGCGCCAGCTTTAGAGACTGCTGGAAGTCAAAGGAAATGCTCTTATTCTGCTTAGTAATGGAAAAATCCAACCCAATACATCAAGGAATCCAAATGAAAAAAAAAACGCCTAGTTATTTATTTGGTGGGTTCTGGCCAATGCATTCTGGGTAGAAAGACGGATGACTTCACCGTTGAATATGGGACATCCTCAATGGACAGAGGCATGGGACAAAACACATGACCCTCTGCAGTATTTAATCACCCCCACTGAACTCCAGATATATATTTATTGCAGACTGTAATAGCTTATGCTGTTGATTAATGGCAAGCACTGGTTGTTCACGGCTCTTTGTTTTAAATCATTATGCAATCGATCATACAGGCATATGGGCTGCATCTAGGGTTATGTTTATCATTGATTAATCTGCAGTATATTTATTGATTAATTCATTAATCATTTGGTCTGTAAAAATGTAAGTAAATATTCCCATTTCAAGAGTCAATTATAACGTTTTGTTTAAACTGCAGCTCTAGAAGCAATGATGATTTACGATGTACTGTAATATTAAAAGGTGCACATTTATGTCATTCACATAATTAAAAAGGGTACTCTGAGTGGCCAGGTGTCTATAGATTGCAAGAAATGTTTACGGTTAAAAAAGATTTTTATAGATTTCAATAATACTTACAGTATAACAATAATATCCATATTGGGGTCATATAGAGCTGTTATGATGAATTGATCATCCATCAACAGGAAAGTGAACAGCAATATTAACTTTAATTTCTTTAAGCAAAAATGACAAACTTTAGCCAGTTGCAAACTTTAAGATTTGAGGCTTTTATTTCTCATATTTTATTATAAACTGTATATATTTAAAAAAAAAATTTGCTTTGGGTTAACTGACAAACAGTGACAAATATTTATCTGAAAAAAGTTTGCTAGAAAGTTTTCTCCCTAACTTGCCCTAACCTTTTTACCTCTCTAAAAAAAAGCCTTGACATTTTACATTTTCTTCTCTGACACCCATTCCAGTCAGATTGAAATACAGTAGTGATGGAGAGGCCATCAAACAGTTTATACTTCTTTACGAGTGAAATGTTAGCAATAAGTGATTATGCTGTCTCACTGCATTTAAGTGGAACATATATCCAGTCAGTTCCAGCCCACTGAACTTCACATTTCTGAGCTGTAATGCCTGCTTCACAGCTTACACAGAACCATTCACTTTATGCCCCAGTTTGACAGGAAACAACTAAAAATATCACACTTGTGCTGTAATTGCTACGTAGCCATCTTTATAGTCGGTACTGTATCTGGTTAAAGTAACCACCAATGAATGTAATTGCTGTGTGCAGAGGGTAGAGTGTCATGTCAGTTAGCTCTGTTTGTATAAATATAAGGTATACAGCTGGTCTAAGTGCCACCCTTTCCGTGTATAAAATAAGCTGCATGGGGCCATTAACAGTGGACGACACATGCCACGAAGGTTGAAAAATACCCTGAAAGGTTCAAATGAATTTCTTGTCACTTTGACTCCTCATGGGAAATGGTTACAAGTTATGCTCAATTATTCAGTGTGCTACATATTAGACCCCAGACCCTTGGAGCATGTCACGTCGACCTCTCTGCGCTCTCTTAGTATTACTCTATGATTCCCTTAATTACTGTAATAAGTGTTTTTCTTCTGGAGGTGGTCCGGAGGTCTGTGAGTCATAGTGTATTAGGGCCACACATGCTAAAGGGAAAGCAGGGCACCAGATGCTTGGTCTGTGGTCAAAATAAGGGAATCAACATTATTTATTCACAGAGTTTGAGAAATGCTTAATAAATGAAACGAGGTCAAACTTGTCTCATCATTGTCGCTGTCTTTTTGTTGGAAAGCACATATTGGTATGTGCTGGTTTGAGTCAGTTGAACAACCCAAAATACACATCCATTATATCAGTTATTACAGAATCAACTGTAGAACAAGGGGTTGACAAATGTTGGACTTAAGAAGCTGACCAGGTTATTGGAAGCTTTTAAACAAATATGGTCACAATTTCCCCTTGTCTGAAGTTATTTCCTATTTTGTTCAACTGGAAATTGAAAGAATAGATTATAATTTGTTAGGGTTGATAAGATAACTGTATTAACCGCCAAAGAGGAAACTAGAATTTCCCATAATGAAACTCAACAACAACCTTTGATTTGAATACATCATTAGTGTTTTCAAACTTTAAACTCCATTTTACTACTGACTTCACAGGTGAACTGAGTGCCCCTTTAAAGAATATACAATCACAAGGTTCACAAGGTTAATAGACATAAATAATAAAAGGAAGTCTTGTGCACTCTGGTTTTAAACAAGCTAAACGCAAAGATAGTCTTTCAGCAAGTTAACAAGATGTAGCTCTCCTTAAACTCAGCTTTCATGTCTTTGTGCATTTTCCCTCCGGCTCCAGATTCATCTGAGGCTTCACGGTTGGTGGACACAAGCAGGGAGGGACCCGGGGTTTTGAAGTTGTGATCACAGTTTCTGAAAGCACAGGATCAGTCAGTGGTCATGATTCCTAAACATTTAGAGTGTGTGAAGGATGAGTGTAAATATCCCGAATGGAAGCAGTTGATATTTTTATTCACAACTTTGTAGAGGTTTGCTGGACAGCCAACAGAGTGTCCCTTCATTAGCTGAAGGGGATCTTGGCAAGAGGGGGAGAGATGCTAAATTTTGTGTTAATGTTGACGTCTGCATTTCATCAAAACCATTTTTCGGTAGAGGGAGGGGGGGGGGGACTGGCCAGTCTGCTGCCCTGCACATTTTGGAAGTCTGTGACATTTCTCCAGTGTGCTGTGATAATGTTGCAACAACCAGCCATAGTTCCTGTCCTTTCCACAACCTCACACTCACTTCCTCTCATTAGTGCCTACCATATATAGCGCTGGGTGTACACACATTCAGGCAACTAATATCACTGTGATGTGGTGAGCGTATACAACATTTAAAAAAGAGTGGTACACAGATTGTTTGTTAGTTGTTATGTTTTGAGTTGTGCATAATGAGGAATGGGCAGGGTCAGCTTTCACATTTTTCTGCTGAAGGGGGAAAGTTTCTCTGTGAAATCTGAGTTCAAGACGCACCTAGAATAACTATTTTCAAAGCAAATCATGGAAAGACTTTGGGGAAGCAGGAGACATCTTGTATCAAGCAGTCAAAGAGTCTCGATTTTTCAGATGCGGGTGAAGCATAGATTTAATTTGAACAATATTAACAATTTTAACAAGGTAGTTAAATTACTTTGTAGAAGCAACAAATCAAACAGATTCATTATTTTATAGAAAATGTATTTGTATTGGTCTTGAAACATGTCTGAAAGAGATCTTTAAATGTTAATAGGGACATATTAATTTCCCCTTTTTCTCAGGCGGTACAAAAAATTGCTTGCTGTATTTTTTCCAATCCCAAAGCGAGACTGAGGAAATGAGCCATTTTTCCAAACCCTATGCTTTTTCTTTACAACAAATGTTTGTGAGTTGAACATCATTTCATCATATGGCTCATTTACAGTAAGTAGAAAAAGAGGTGTTACCGTCTTTCAAACAGAATCAGCCATTCAGCCTCTGCTGCTCTGTAGCTAAAGTAATTATCCTGACATTAACCCCATCCTGCACAACCACAACCCTAAGTATAGTGTAAGTGTGGTTCTAAGATGGATAATTACAATACTTGTTCCTTTGTAATTATACGCAGTACGACAAACGCTGTGATCCTAAGAACACCTCTTTATGGACTTGAACCCAGCACCCTTCCGCCTTTCCCACAAGGAGCTCATGAAAATGATGAATTTCATCCGAAAATGCTTTTGTCAAGAAAGAATGTTTTGTTTCTGACGTGAAACTGCGACCGTTGAAAAGCTGCACCAAATCATTCTGTCAGGAATACACAGCTGAATACTCTGCTGCTCCCGCTGACTGAATGCATCACTTGGTCCATATTTTTTTACTTTTATTTTTGAAAGTTGATTGCAGGCAGCGCCAGTAAAGCTACACCTATGGGTGTCCCAGCTCCACTCAGTCTATTTCTGTATCTAAAGGAAAGGTGATGGGCTGAAGGGGGGCAGCTTTGGGGCAAAGCAAACAGTGAGGGTCTCAACACTCAAAGTAAACATTACCCTATGTTTGAACTACACACCTTCAGCACTACAGTTCTCCCACACACTCGCGCTCTACCCTCTGAGTTTTATTTCTGCTAACACCCCCTTGAGCCGGCCCAGCTAAATACACCGCTTATCCCATGGTCTTCTCATAAATCAGGGAGGAAAAGCACCTCTGACAGGGTCTCACCTCCACGGCCAGCAGCCCTTAACCGGCAGCTCTGACTTTCATGCAGGGAATAAATGGACTAATGGCTTTTCAGAGTAACTTTCCTAATGACCATCTGTGAGGACATAAGGATGTTTTATCCAGCAAATGTAATACAGGTATAATAAATCACATGTATATACCCGACTAACTCTGAAACTCTCCTATTGCCACCGACCGAAAGTAAAAGTCTGCTTTGCTGAGTCGACAGCATATGAGGATAGTAGTTTGAAACACAGCAAGTTTCATTGAGCAGACAATAGAGCATGAAATGAGTCTGTTTGAGAGGAGTGAAAACATGTTTCAATATTGTATATTAGCTTTTTTTTATCTAAGAAAATCATCAAACTCAGTACTCTGAGAATGTCACTGGGTTTAAACACAGACTCCAGCTTTCTGTGGCTTTGCTGTGCTCAAGTGCATGAACCAAAGGAGGGCAGCAACAGCAGCAATATTAGAAATGACACATTCCCCAAAGGAAACTGTTTAAACATCTGAGCATTGCCCAACATCCCTTTCTTCTTTGGTTTTGGCGTTGTTTATTCATCCTTGTCTCGAAGCGTCGGCTTCATCCTCCACTGCCTTAACTTGTTCTCAACAACTGTGATTCCTCAACACAAAAGAATGAAAGAAACTCAATGAAAAACACAATCTTTTCATCTCGGGCATGAGTCAATTACCAGAGCAGCATTTCTGAGCATGCTCCATGTTTTTTTCCCCTCAAAGTGTTCAGAGGATTCTCTTCTGGAACATAAGGGATTATCGATTCTGACATGTTTATTTCCACGGCAAAGACATGTTGGGTTTCCAACCTAACCAGCAGATTTTGGTTTTGTTGTTCATTTGTATGTTGGAAAACTCCCAGTAACTTTTATGGGAAGATTTACAAAAGGAAAATAGGATTTTGTAGTTTGTGGGCCAGGGTGTCCTCGTTGTTTTCATTTCAATTTGTGCAATTTAAACTAAAGGCAATGGGAATGTTGAAGTCACAAATTGCTTGTGTTTTGGTTGGTTTCCACATTTTGGTTTATTGAGTTTCTCACTTTATGCAAACCCTTTGCACAGACTTAATTTATTTGTCATGTGCTCATACAGTTAGTGTAGTAGCTGGTGCTGTCTCAGATTACATTAAGTAAAAGTTATATTTGCACAAAGATGTATCTTTAGTGCAGATTTGCCATCCTTTTATAGATTGTAAGGAGATTTTTAAAGAGGCAGAAGCTTTCGAACATTTGGTTAAATAATTGCTGTTTTGTTTGTTTAAAACCCTAAATGCAATCATTAAACATTTTAGTGAAGATAATATATTATAAGATGCCGGTAACATAACATCAGTTACTTACAGATTCTTATCTGTTGCCTCTTTAGCGCACAGCAGTCGCCCGAAGCACTGACTGCATTAAACTAGTCTGCATGCTAATTTGACTTGAGGAGACAGATATATAATTTACTGTTTTTCTGCGCTGCACATTTGTGTTTGAGTTTCATCATTAACCTTTCAGATGATATGTTATGATGTGACTCTTTAAAGTTTCCGACTTGAGGCGTGTTTTTAAAATAGTGTATGTGAGCTTGAGAGTGTGTTTTTGTGTGCATGCGAACTTTGGCTCCAGATGGAAACATTAATACCGAGATGAAAAGAGGGATTCTTTGAGTTTCTGTCATAATGAATATTAATTACAGCAGAGACTCAGCACCAAGACATTTGACAATAGGACAGATATTTCTTTGTGATAAATGCCTCCTCTATTGAAAAACACTTCACACAGTCTTTTCTGTTCTTATCCTGGAAGATGGTGTGTAAAGAGGACGGACCCGGGCTGCTCCTCAGAAGAATCTTTATTGTTCTCACATAATATAAATCAATGCAGGGCGCGGGGAGCGGGGAGCTCCTGCATCACTAAATGGCTTTGTGGAAACTTGGCAAGAGAGGAGCCACAACTTTTCCTGGTGCTATATTCCTTACTGAATGTAGCAGAAATGTAAACAATCAAACCAAATTGGTCAAATCGACTGGCTGCTCTGTTTTCAAACCTTTAACCTTGACTCGACATCTTAAAAGTCTAGTACTATTAAAACAGTTAGTGTGGGTCTTGGGATGTCCACCACTTCAATCTAGGCAAGAAAATGTAACTATTAAGCAATGAAGTTATTGATGACAGGGTGAATCTAACGGTGCTTGAACAGCTAACATTTTTTTGGCATGGCTAAAAAAAAACTCAGGTATGTTTTTCCAATGAGTATAGTTCCTTTGGATGTATGTAAAATCTCTCATTAGTGGGGCTGTGAAAGCAATTCAACAACAGGATTTTAGAAAGCTGAACTTATAAATCCATCTGCTGATTACGATGTTATAATTGATCTATATATCCAACTTTGTCAGTTCATTAAGTTCATTATAAAGTTTGTGAAAGTGATCCTACGATAAGCCTCAAATCATTACTACGTCAGGTTCTTTTTTGTCTCATTTCTAGCTGTTAGTCATTATTCATAACGTGCAGTCTCTTAGCAAATTGCTAATATGCATAGTCATATATTATTTTGATTCTATCGTTAGCTCTTTGTGTAGCGTCAAAGTGCTTAAAACCTCTCTGAGTAATCAAAGTCGTTTTTCCCAAATTGGTCCTGATGATGCAGGTCGCCAAAATGGTTCAATAGCAATTAACCAGTCTGTATATCTTCATGTTTACTTCTCTTGGTTTGTTTTAAAAAGCTGTTGTGAAAAGAAACTGGAATAGGACTGAAATGCAGAAAGATATATTTGTTCTCCTTGGTCCGGACCGAATGAATGGAAATACAAGTGTGAAAGCATCCATACTGAAGATGGTGAGCCCTTCTCCTCTAGAGCCACCAGCAGGGTAATATTTCTGGTTTCGAGTGAAAGCGTTTTTACATAATAACTTTCGTTCACCCATTCATACAGAGGCAATGGCTGCCATACAAGGTGCCAACTACTTGAAGAAGCTAACATTCACACACAGCTTTGGCCATACCATCGGGAGCAATTTATGGTTATGTATCTTGCCCTAGGATGCATCAATAGGTTTTACTGCAGCGGCTGGGAACCCACAACCTTAGATTGACAGACAACCACACTCCCTCACAGCTCATTAGCATATTGATGTTAGCATTTAGCACAGCTCAGCATCTCAGAGCTGCTACCATTGCATTGCATTGTATTTTTGTATTTTTGTCTTGTCAAACCTAATCTTGATTCAGAAACCAAATACTTTTTACTCAAGCACTGAAACCTCTGCCAGCTTTTCAGTGAAATTCACTTTATAGCAGGATAAGAATGGATCTGACCTGGTAGCCTTGTGTTCTTCATAAAGCAATACCAGAATTAACAAGTTCCTGTTGTGATGACTCGCCATGTTTGCATTTGGTGTTCAAACCTTTGAAATTACCTTCAATTTCAATTCAATTTGGTGTAATTGGTGCCATCAATGTCCTTCTGTCCACAGCAGACTTGATGTCCTCCAGGAATAGGCAGATATGGGCAATATCAGGGTTTAGGTTACAGGTCATTTCCCAGTGGGATCAGCCGGCTCCTGCAGAGGGCTTGTGATAAGAGTGATATTGGAAGCTATGTAAACCTTGTTAAGCTGCCCTTCCCCTGTGTGCAGGGGGGTAATCCTAAACACCTGGGCTAGTTAACTGGGATTTGGTGGGATTAGGGGCTCCATGAGGCAAACCTGATCTTGCTTCCGATTAAATCCATTTCCATTCTTATCTTTTCACATTCTCTATTTTACAATTCAAACTCAATCCAGACGTTACACAAACCTTTTATACTGAGCTAATTTATACCTGCCCATACCTGTAATTCCGGGATTTGAGATATAAGTAAGCCTACATGTGATTCACTAGTCTAGGCTTTGACATCCTGTTTGGTTGAAGTTCATACTGTGTACATAATGCTCAAAATGTGTTTTTAATCCACATACATGCTTCTGGTTTTGTTGTAGTGGTGTTTGATTTTAGCCTTGTTGGCAGTATGATTCTACGGATGGCATTTTCCATCTGTTGTCTGGTCCACCACTTAGGTCAGACTTAAATATCTTAAATATCTTTGTATGCATGGATTATCATAACATTTGGTACCAACATTATTTGTCCGCAGAGGATGAATCCTAATGCCTTTGGTGATCTCTTTACTTTTCCGTGTGTTTCCCACTGTTAGCATGACATTTACATTTTTGTTTCTATCAAAATATCTCGACAACTTTTGGGAAAAATTGCCTTGCAAAATGGTTCAAACATCCATAGTGGCTATTGGTGAATGTTCCTGTTGTACCATTATTGCAGTAGATGATCAATATTTCAATTTGTCCAAAACGTTTTTGACCAAACACTTGCATCACTAGCAGAATGCCCATCAACCGCTCATTAGCAGAATGAGCATGCTAACACGCTACATTAAGATGGTTGGTGCTAACGTTGGCCTTTTGCCTGTGTACCTTTTTGTTTGTATTCCATTGAAGGCAGGTACTGAAACAACATTGTACTAGAGCTGCAACAATTAGTGGACTAATCGATATGTCAATAGGCAATTATTTTGATAATTGGCTCGTTAACCAGCCATAGGTATCCCAATTATATATTTTGTATTATTATTTGTTTTTAATTGATGTGTTATTAAGGCTCCTGTTGGATATTCGTTTTTTTCACAAGCCTTTGATTTTCATAACCCTAATTTCTAAAGAAAAATGCCCAGTTGATCAGTTAAAGGTTACTTTTTAAAGGGGAATTTTTGCCTTGGTTTTCAGAGATTCTGGAAATTGGGAGTAAGAATGGTATGACATGCAAAAAGAAATCTCAATGTTGAAATCCCCTCCCTTGTGTGTGGTGGTAATGTGGCTTCTACTGTAACCACTAAAAAAGTGCTCTGGAATAAATGTTCTTGAAAATGGCATTCATTTAATAAGGTTTTCAGTTATCATTTTAATGTGTTTTTGTATCTGGTAAGTGGTTGAATGAAGCACAACCAATTACATTATAATGAATTACATTTTGAAAACCTATGATTTTGTGTCACCCTCATCAAGAAAGCCTTTGCTCCGTCCACTAACCACCCCCTCCCTCTTTCCTCCTTTTCTAGATGTGGACGAATGTGCAGAGGCGCTTGACAACTGCAGCATCGATGCAATCTGTCAGAACACCCTGAAGTCATACAAATGTATCTGCAAGTCAGGCTATAAAGGGGATGGAAAACACTGTGAAGGTAAAGTGTTAACGGATTAATGTGCTAATTTACTGTGGTTGGAGGCACACACTTCTTCTCCCGTCGGTGGGAGCACAGGAAGGGTTTTTACAGTACATTAAAGTAAAAGGAACATTTCTCAAGTTGATTTGCCTCATCTATCTGAACGTAAGCCCTTGGGCCAGTGACAGGCTTGATAAGACCTTCTGTCTCACTCAACATAACTCACTAGCTTTAAGACTCTCCTGAAGAGGTTGGAGAGAGAGAGGGAGAGCAGCAGACAGAGGAAGGGGAGAGCCAGGTGCAGAGTGCTCCTTTGTGACAAGATGAAATGAGGCAGTACATTTCCTACACATGTTGGAGGAGAGAATTAAGATAGTGGCTGAAACGGCAGTCGGAGGCCCTGCCAAGCAGTCAGGGATATTTCCACAGCCAGAGGCAGGCCTTGTAGACTTTTTTTTAACATTTCTTAATGTGCCCACAGCTTCCCGATCATTATATTCCAACATTTTTATTAGGATTATTACAAAACCATATTTTATGTCATTTTATGCTATTATTATTCTTCCATTAACTTGACAGGGTGTTTTTCATGGCCCCCTGCCTGGTGGTTATAAAAGTTGGCCTTATTGAATCTATTGTAAAATATGTGCAAGGTCGGGTTTCCATAGAACTGAAGGTTAGCTGACGTCTCTCTTCAAGGCCGATCCACTTGTACAATTCAAAAGTAACATTCATAAAAATTAGCTGAAAAATATCTTTGAGTAACTGGGGGATTGATTTGAGAAGAACAGTACCTGTTACTTGTGTGAAAAGAGAGCGGCAGGAATCCAAAAAAGGAAAGTTAATGTTTCCATGCTGTATGGCGTGAACCTCATTACCTCCTCCACCTTGCTTCTCTTTATCGTCCGTGGTTCAGGTTGGACTTTTAGTTTTAAAGGCTTTGTTCAATATAACTTTTAGCAACAGCTGAGATTCCATACGAGCACAAGATTTTGTCTTAAGGGGACTCGTGATTTGTCTGCTGTTAAATTATACTTTCAACATTTTTCAACTATGTATAATAATCGTCAGGTGCCCAATTGGACATTTCTTGCAGGTTCTTGCTAAAGAAAGCTCCCATCCTAAAATTATCTTAGTGTATAGCAGCGTTTCTCAAAGTGTGGGGCGCTGAGATGTGATAGGTGGGTCGCGAATGGAAATGATGAACGGGAGTTTTTTTTTTTAAAGTTTTTTTTTTTTTTAATAAATGTTTTGGACCTCAGGCCGGAATCGAACCTGGGTCCTCGCGGACTGTTAGTGGACTGTTACAGCCGGAGACTCGCAACGGCGGTGGACTTTCACAGCGCCGGATCCGCCGGAGCCTCGCAACGGCGGGTGTTTGCGGCGGCGGGTGCGGTACCGGCGCAGCGGCGCTGTGAAAGTCCACGTGCCACCTATGTCAGTGCCAGCGGCCCACCAAAGGCATCGGCCCACCGGGAAAGTCCCGAATCTCCCGATGGCCAATCCGATCCTGCTCACACACACACAACTGAAACCAAAATCACTTACAGCGTTGCAGTCGGGAAGAAAAGCAATGTGGAGTGGCACCTCACCACTTCACAAGGAGTTTAACCGTGACACTTTTCGAAATCCCGTTTGTGTTCCCCCACTTTACAAATAGGCCTATGTTTATTATAATTTTTTAACGCAAGCCGTCATCGCCACGGAGGAGCACACAGCCTCTGAAGCATCACAAGTTTAAAAGGGGAGTGATTAGTAAAATATGCATAAATAAAAAGAAAGAATGCTAACTAGGTAACATAAGATAAGAATAAACAAGTTTAAATGATTTGTTATTGGTTTTGATCATATTCTAAAGATGTTTGGATTATTCAAAAGTATACAGCTCCCTTTCAGTGTGTTGAGAGCTGTATCCATAAATTCTTTTTTTGCTCAAAGTGCACCAGATTGAGGCTTCAACACTTCAACATAAAAAAAAATCTTCCCGGGAGGTGCATGCCCCCGGACCCCCCTAGAGGAGGTGAGGTCCACCCCCTAATAAAGCAGGTTAAAATAATTAAATTGCATACATTTTCTTTTCGTAAACGGGTCCCACAGACCCAAACAGCACACAAAGGTTAAAGGTCAGCATATAATAATGTTCAAATGTGCTAAATATATACACTGCAAAAAAACTAAAAAAAAGTAGCTCACGACTTGTTTTATTTTTTGAAAGTAGCTCTCATCCTAAAAAAGGTTGGAGACCCCTGTTAGAGAACGATACATTTTGACAATTTAAAGCTTGGCCTACCATTTTATTGGAGCGATGAGGAACAGGTGGGGCTTGAAAAGGCCCACCTGTTCAAAGTGGGGAATGACAGAAAAAGTTTGAGAACCACTGTGCTAACGCTAGCGCGAATGTTTACGCATTTTGTCATTGTATAGAAACATCTCCACATGTCATCACATAAACACAATACATGTTCCTAATCCTTACAGTGTAAGTCTCACACTTACACTCATTGCTTTCTGACGGACTTGACCCTTTTACTCTTCAGGTTGCAAAAGGGAAAATTAGTAGCAGTCTACTCATCGATGTCCTGTACCCGGTTCACTGGCTAACCTTCAGTACACATTCTACAAAAATATGAAACATACAGGTCAATATCACCTTGCTATTGGTAGCTGAACTGGCAATACCCCAAAACATATATTTAGATATAAATGTTGAGTTATTTAGACACAATTAACACTTATAGTTTCATGTCTTGTTAGATAAGAATAGATCATATTGTTGTGTTATTATGGGAGAATTACTATTCTTGTGCTACTACTGCCTTATTAGGCCAATATTGAGCAGCGCATATTAAGACCAAAACTCATGCACAACAACTTCCTTACTTGCAGCAAATAAGCACTAATTAGAGGGTTATTGAGGAAAAACTCTCAACTAATGGCTTCTTACTTGTAGAATATGGTCATGTAGAACAAAGTATAAATAAGTGTTTTATAATGACTAATAAAGAGCCAATATACTGCTAATATGCATGTTAATTAACAACTAGTTGATGGTTAATTTGTGTACCTTAATATAAAGTGTTACCAAGAAAAGTAGAGAAAGAGCACATTTAATATCACTGTGGAGTTGTGTCTTTCTGACTATGGTATGTTCTTGAGCTTTAAATGTGAATGTGGAACCAACATGGATGTCTGTCTGTGAGTTTCAAATTGTAAATTAATTTGTTGATTATTCAAACACAACATGAAAGCAGCATAAATCATACATGTTAACGTAAATAAAACATAATATGTGATTCCGGCCCATGATTGTTATCTGTTTCAAAATGTAATGTTCTTCCTAGGTCCATTCTACACCCTTCCACAAAGGTTTATAAAATCGGGGCTGTAGTTTTTCCGTAATCCTGCTGATAAACAAACGAACAGACAATCCCAGCTGAACACATGTGGAAGTCTATTTGTATCTTTTGGTTTTTCTTAAGGTTCTGTTGTGCAAATAAAACCCAAGTTCAACTAGACAAACAAACGACAGAAAGATCAACTGCTACATTGACAGTAAAGTTTGGACCATTTCATCAATGAGCTTCACTTAATGTCACTAATACCACTCAATAGTGAAATGTAGTACACAGACATACCTCTGTATGGCTCTGCTCGGCATTGACTTCCAATATCTTAAATCATTGATTATAAAATACTATTATTAACATGCAAAGCAATAACATATTTGGGACCTAAGTCCATGTCTAACACACTGCTCATCTGGGACAGGTTTCAAGGGTCAGAACCAGAAATGTAGAGGCAGATTTGAGTTTTGTATACTTTGCACATTAGGAAGAAGCTTCCAGAACACCTGAGGTCTGCCCCGACCTTTCTGCTTACTGCTGCATTATAATATAATGCTTCTGCACCTCTGCAAGAATCTACTGCTTTCCCAATGTTGACTCCCTTCATTCTGTTTTATGAATTGTATTGCTTCATTTGTTTACGTCAGGGGTGTCAAACTAAATTTCACCGCGGGCCACATTAGCATTATGGTTGCACTCAAAGGGCCGGTTGTAACTTTAAGACTATATAATATATATAAAATAATGTGTTATATGACATTATTGCCTCTGCATTGGATTATTATCGGATAGGGTAATAACTTCATAATTAACTACGTCTGAAAGCAAAAGTCTAGGGCAAATAATTGCAAGTCCTTTCAGTGCGCATGTCACAAAATTAGATGCATTGTGGGACATGTAGTTAATTGGCAACGTGCTTCTGTAAAGCGGCATGTAACCGTATAATAAACGTATTATATTCTTTGCAAGCTCTTGCAGGGCCACATAAAATGAAGTCGCGGGCCGTTTTTGGCCCCCGGGCCTTGAGTTTGACACCCCTGCTTTACGTGGTGTCTTACTCCCTATGTAAAGCCTTTCTGTCTGAAACGTGCTATACCCTTACAGAGTGAGCAGACAGATACAGGCCTCAGACCCTGCAGGCTGGCATTGACTCCCCCTCACCTTCTAATGACACACTCAAGAGGCTTGTTGAACTTGACCTTGAAGGACTTCTAATAAATAAACATCATCCATGTCTATATGTGATGACATCTTCTGGAAGAGCCACACTGACAGATTTACATTACAGCCGCTTTTAATTTTACAAGCAGCTGCAATCACAGGGGGCAGACTTTACTGACCTGAGGGCAGTCACATAAAAGAGCTACAGGCCCAGCAGTACATGTTAGTTACAGTTGACAGCCAACAGAGAGCAGACTCACAGTGGAGCTGTTCATACTGCAGCACACTCTTCTCTCTGACATGTCTGGGTGACGTGAGGCAGAGTGCTGCTGAACCTCCTTCCCTCCACACTGAGGCTCTTTGTGCAGGGACTTACCAACTGATTAATAGCTCTCAATACAGAGCTGCTCACTGTGCTTTCTGTCATATTTATGAACCATAGAACAGAACCATCATTCGGGCAGCAGAGCGGAAACGGTGGAAATCCAAACACCCTGATAACCTCCTAACCTATCAGGCTCTGCTCTCCTCTTTCTCTGCTTCCATCTCTCAGGCATACAGCACTTTCTTTCAAAATAAGATCCAATCTTCCTACTCCAATCCCAAAAAACTATTCTCTATCTTCTCCACCCTCCTTGACCCCCCCAGAGCCCCTTCCACCTGTGACCCTAGATAACAAACTGTCCTTCACTGCAAACATCGCTGCAACAACCCGCTGCTGCAGATACACTCTTTACAACATCAGGAGAATACGTCCCCACCTGACCCAGAAGGCGACGCAGGTTCTGGTCCAGACTCTCGTCATCTCACGCCTAGACTACTGCAACTCCCTCCTGGCTGGTCTACCTGCATGTGCCATCCGACCTCTGCAGATCATCCAGAATGCAGCGGCTCGTCTGGTCTTCAACCTTCCTAAATTCTCCCACACCACGCCGCTCTTCCGCTCCCTTCACTGGCTTCCGGTAACTGCTAGAATCCACTTCAAGACAATGGTACTTGCGTACCATGCTGCAAATGGATCTGGCCCTTCCTACATCCAGGACATGGTTAAACTGTACACCCCAGCACGTGCACTCCGCTCTGCATCGGCCAAACAGCTCGCTGCACCCGCACTGCGAGGGGGACCCAAGTTCCCATCAGCAAAAACACGTGGGTTTGCTATCCTGGCTCCAAAATGGTGGAATGAGCTCCCCATTGAAATCAGGACACCACAATACTAAAGAAAGGTAGAAATTTTTCCATATCAAAGTGGGGGACGCTGCTCCGGAGGTCGCGCATTGCTGAGACTTGTCGAGACGCGCGCTCATGGTGATGTTGTTGGGAGGGGCTGAAGATGTTCGGGCGCCACCAAAAAATTTACGGGGCTAAGAGACGCTCCAGAGTTCCATGACCGTTCATACTACAACAGAAACGTCCACGCACACTCCAAACTGGCACCAACAAACGTCGTCACTCATTTCTCGATAGTGACCAGACCTGTGATCGCAAATCCGGGCGAGTGGCATCGTAGGACCGGAAAGACATGAGCTGTTGAGTTTTATATACTCCCGTCTGGAGGTGGTGGTGACGGACTTCTTCGATCTGCGGTGCATGTCTGCGTCGGTGACACATATTCGAACTATCACATTGGTCGCATTGTGGTGTTGACGACACAACGCGATTCGGGCAACTAGAGACATACACTTGTATTTGATAAACGGCTAATGAATAAAACATGTGTTTTAACTCACTGTTGTGACATAACGACGCTAGATAGTGCTTTATGAGAAGCGTTGTTAGTGAGTCAAGATGTGTCATTGTATGCATTTATTAGACCTTCACCCCCGTCACACCTCGTCACCAGATCGACGCCCGACCTCAACCCAGTCCGCCCACGTGTCTTCAAGGTGGGAGTACTCCGCGTGACCTTCAAGTCGTACAGCGAACACAGGACATAGTGCAGGTGAGGGTTTCACAGGACGTACATTGGCGCGCGGTTTTAAGCGATTGTTTACTACTTTACATTTACTTCTTACCAAGCACCCTGCTGTTGGTCCTAAATCGGAAACGTCTGGTAACTGTTACGGCGGTTTTCGGGATAACACATTTGGTGTGCTGAGCGTCTCTAACCCTATTGGCTGAGGTTCTTTTCGTCGAGGTCTAGGTGTAGAACTTGTTGATATCTGACCTCTCCTTCCCAACTCAGGTTGTTAAATACGGACTCTCAGTTGCCATCGGTGGGCCAGTCTACTTTACTGAATGTCTACTATCAAGTGAGCTTCACCCGATCAGGAGTCCATTCTCAAGTTATGGCTGTGTGCAAATGCAAGACCTCGCATTAGATTGTATTCGAGGGACAGTCTACAACAGCTCAGTCGACGAAGGAACTCGTACAACTTTGAGCCGTATACGCTACGCTGAGTGGTGGATACGTTTCCGCGGTTCATAATTGGTATACACGACGCTTAGGACCAGGCACGGGATACTCGCTATCTCGTTTCTACCCGGGAGATCACTGATATCTATTTTTTTTTTTTTTTTCAAAATAAAATAAAAAGCCGTAGCTATGTAAGTGATGTATAGTACTGTAACAAAACGATTTAACCGCGTGAGATGCGTGGCGGTCATCTAGCTGACTTGTTGTCGAAAAGGTATCTACGTGTATGTCATTGCCAGGGACGATGAACATCCAGAGGATGATACGAATTCTTGAGAGTGCTTGCAGAGTGTATGAGTGAGCGACATGCCGCCACAGCTTCGGCTTAGTTTCGGGGTGTGGGTGTAATCAACTCAGTGGCGCTCGATGTTTTATAGTGGGATGTGTATAAATGAACACATTGAGAGCCACGACACAGCTTTTATCTTTCGAGGAGCACATGAGAGAGCATGTGGGGTCAGGGTCAGTATAAACTGGTGTAATTCACCCCACGTACAAACTCCAAAACTACTTATCAGTTGCGAATCCAAGGGCGATGAACTCGAGTCATGTAGTGGTACAGACATACCTGGGAAGTATATTAGGGTAATACATAGGAGAGAGTCGCGTAATCAACAAAGACTGAATACTTTCCGTTTTCTGTTGAAACACCACGTTGGATGGTCACGTGGTCTCTCTTGTCCAGATAACAGCTGTGTTACAAACGGCTACAGAACCTGTCACTGTCTTTATATGTACTTTTATCTCTTGTATCTTGATACAACAGCCGATCGTAAGTCGTCATAACCATCTAAGGAAACTAGCGCGACGACCACGTGCATGGACAACACGTCTCCACCCAATTGGTTACACTTCGCCCTCGCGTCCGTGTCCTCACCGGGCGCAGCACGTGTCGTGGGTTCTCCGACGGACCCTTCTCGATGGACGTTTAGGGCGGAGGAGTTACGACTATATGTCTGGTGCGATTAGTCTGGGCTACGAATATGGGACAAGTAGCGACGTGATGTATCTCGTCTCTCTTCCACTTCCGTGATTTACATGATTGCGCGTAGTTCGAGACGATAGGCTTGTGGTTTTGCTGGCATGTTTGCGCTTTGGGTCTCCCTAAGAGTAGAGAAAGGGGGACGCGCTGATACTCATAGGACATGAACGAGTCGTCATTCTCTTCGAGTACTCAATAAAGAGATGATCATGAGTTTACGTTATTGTAGATCTGAGAAAGAAGCTCAGGAGAGAGGATGAAACGTCGAACTCTATTAAAACGGGGGCATTAAAGATGAACTGCGAAGTGACACGATTATCTAAAAGTGTGTCGAGTTGTCCTGTTCCATCTAACAAACTTGGTTAATTCTTCTCAAGTCAGTCCTTGATTCATCTTATATCTTCCTCTCACAACGGAGAAGATATTGTTTTGTCTATACACAAGTTCTATTAATTCTCGCACGTTATGATGCTCGAACAAGACGTATACTCCAGCTATGTATCTCTAGGCTCAAGCTGTGCTCGTCCCTATGTTAGTTCTGGTCGAACAACGACTGTTCATAAAAAAGACGTCACTACGCTCGTGTATTGTTATACAGATTCGTCTCGCCCGGACCCCTTGTATACTTCTCGGAACTGAGATCTGAAGACGAGACGGATCATTGTCGTATGTAACTCGTAAAATGTTTCACCAACATGTTTTATATAACAACTTGGAGTCGTACAACTATCTGCAGCGCTCGCTTGTGATACTGTCAACTCTTGTTACCCGCGCTCGTGAGTTAATGTCCTCAAGAATATAAGTAGAGTGACTACCCGTGTCGTATCAAATAGTCCTGATATTTATTGCTAGCCTCTCTGGTACGTACGACTTACATACGTGTCATTCTATTACTGCCGATTTGGGGTGTTGACTTCGGTTTTCGAATTTCATTCAATATACAGTATATAAGAAACTCTACCAACTTGAATTGTCGTGGCCTGTGTGGTTCGTGGTACGGATCGAGATATCGGCGTCTCACATCCAACAAGACTTTATCTGAGCGTGCAGCTTCACAATCATTAAGGCGCCACGTCTGTCCACTGGCAAACAGGCGACACCCAGGTTTCCGTCAGCCTTTGTTTTATTACGTAGCTCTGCAGGACTCGAAGACTCGCAAGTCAGTTGTATATTCAGACTTAGTCGTCACGATCAGCTGTTACGGTTTGCAACTCACTTAACCGCGCTCTCTGAGACATTATATGTTGTTCAATATCTTACATCTCTCTTTTGTTAAAGTAACTGTGAGGTCGAGAGCTGGTCCAAACCCCTTTCGGGCGCACTCGAAAGAGCGACATCTCCCTTTTACCTTGTGCGATAAAACCAACAAACACAATATATGCGTCCAGACCAAGAAGAAGTAGGCCAATAGTGCATCAGACAAGAAAGGCAACAACGGAGAAAACTTACTGCTGTATGTGTGATGGGCTTTTTTATGCGAAATTCGGTAGCGCACACTACATATCCCTCTCCCCATAACGGCGGGAGATAATTCCGGACCTGTGTGGATGTTATGTAACGTCGAATCTCGACTCCGGACATTCTTAGGTTGTCGCAAATGTTATTCACGTTGCTCTGGTCTCCTCTTATGTTTGTAGACTTCTTTTGTGGAGTCATGTAGTGCAAAGTATCTCGATTGTAAAGTTCACGGACGAGTGACCGAATCTATTCGGTCCAGTAATAATCATATTTACGACAATCATAAGATTAGAGCTTCACCTAGGGTTTCTCCTCTCAAAGTCGACTTCTCTACACAT